>NW_027453574.1:17500-47680 GCF_964194025.1 Convolutriloba macropyga | reverse complement strand
CAGGTTATGTTTCGACCCCGCTCATTCTGTTTTTGGCTTGCTTGTGTACAAATGAAGCAGAAATAGCAAATTTCAATTTAACAAGGAGGCTCGGTAATGTGCATTCACACATGATATTCCGACCCCGTTCATCTATATTTTTCTTTTAATTGTCTGCTAAATGAGGAAGAGACAAAAAATACTATATCGTTCAAAAAATCCCTACATGAATAAAACAATATACCTTAGAGGGCCGACCAGACCTGTCATTATTGTAACTACCAGAAACGACGGCGATGAAAGTCAAATAATTACAAATATTAATTACGACCAAAACTCGTCCATTTTTTTAAAACAATTACCGAATCAAAATGGTATCAGATAAACCTATGCTAAAGAAACAAAAATAAACCTGTACTTCATTAGAAAAAAATGTGGGACTTTACCTCAGTGCGACTTGATAACAAGTTGACAAGAAAGGAGCACAAGCGCAAAGATTAAAACATTGCCTTTTTTGAAAGATATTATTGTCAAACTAATTAAAAACCTTATGTGTTAACTGAAATCACAGAGATTCATTTATACCTCCACAGGAAGTGAGTGAGACCTTTAATTATCCAGGATATGTAATACGATCAAAAAAGAACGAAAAGTAAAGGCAAAATAGAAAACTCAAAATTTGCACGAAAAAGGTGTCCCAGCCAGTTAAACATTAAGCTGTTCACTACGAACGCTAAAATTCTTTATTTGCATTATTTCAAATTGCAACAGAACAGCTCAATATTGAGATACTAGGGAAAAAACAAAAACCTTGAAAAAATGGGAAAATATGCAAGAATCACTAATATTTTATGAAAACTCGTAGTACCAAGAATAAAAACTATTCGAGGAAAATAAAATATATATGAAGAGCAAAATGTAGTGCACTAGATAATGGATGAAACCTAATTGCTACAGAGAAACTAAGCGATAAATTAACAGAAGTAAGATCGTCAAGGCTCAAGGTTAGGAGAACTCAATAGAGGCGCTTTTGGACTAAGGTTTTTAATTGATCTCAATCCAAGTTTGTTGCAATTATCTCATGTCTTGCTGAACTTTTTATGTCATTTTTCGTACAACCGATTTTTGTTGACCGCTTGTGTTTTCCGCTTTTTTTCGTCTGACAATTTAACTTGAGGGGCGGCAGTTTACTACTAAAGTTCAGTTTGCGTCGACATTAAAACGTGCGCCTGAATGGATTTCATTTTCAAATGTAAAAGTTTGAAATGTATTATATACAAATGTATATACAAATATTTCATTTCAAATGTATTATATATAAATATATATGTATACAGTAAACATTAGCTTGAGAAAGATTCAAAAGTTGAACTTGTAATACCGGCTTGCATTTATAGACTTTCATTGTTGTGAAAGTAATCATTGAGACTTTTCAAAACGACAACAAAGAGAATTACACAAAACTGGTGCATGTCGATTAATCAGTAAATTTTAACGGAAACAAAACGCCAAACTTGTCGAAACTATTGTATCTGAAGATTCTCTTGAATAGATCCAATTTCGCTTTGTTCTAGAGCCACTTAACAAACTTCACAAATTGCAAATGTCCTGTTTTTAGTTGATGAATTTCGTTGAATGGTTATAAACTAAACTTGATGATTACAGGTTATAAACTAAATTTAATGAAAAATTTATTTTATAACCTGAATAAAAATAACCTATCATCAGATTTGTTTCTTTGCAAAAAAAACTTTGGGTTAATTGGGGTGTTGGTTAATTGAGTTGAAATTCCCTATTTGGAAATGAACTTCCCTAACAATTTTAGGGTTAACTATAGGTTTTGGCGTTTTTGCACAGTATCTCATACGTCAGCTTGTTTTTCTAGACTATAGTGGTGGCCAAAAACAACTTTTCAAAATCTTATATGCAAGTTCAATTCAATATAGAAATCGAATTTCGCTGCATGTTTTGTATGATCTTTCTGGCTAGATTGGACAGGTTTCTGTATATCAAATTCTGAGATTATACAGAAAACATTAGCTTGAGAAAGATTCAAAAGTTGAACTTGTAATACCGGCTTGCATTTATAGACTTTCATTGTTGTGAAAGTAATCATTGAGACTTTTCAAAACGACAACAAAGAGAATTGCACAAAACTGGTGCATGTCGATTAATGGATAAATTTTAACGGAAACAAAATGCCAAAGTTGTCGAAACCATTATATCGGAGATTCAATTTCGTTTTGTTATAGAGCCACTTAACAAAATTCTAAAGTTGCAATTGACCTGTTTTTAATAGTTGAATTTCTTTCAAGTTTAGTACTTATCCTGTTTAAAAATAACCTAACGAAAGATCTTTATAGAATTTCATTGTTTTGAAAACCGTCATTTTGTTTCTACGAAATCTTCTTAATTATGAGGAAAGAACTTACGGATATTTTATTAAATTTTCTTTTTTGTTTTAATCAGATGTCAATTTAAGGAGACAAAAACAAGGAATTTCCACAGGTTGTAAATAGAAAAAACAAAGAGCTGAAATCAACTGCAAAAACCAGATAGGCTAATTTTGATTTTGCCGCGCCTAATTTGTTAGAACTGGACTCATTCTTTATATTTTACTTAGTACATACTTGCGAAATTTATGATTGTTGTTGAAACACATCAAATCCTTAATTGGAATGTTGGTCTCTGATTCATATTGTACAAAAAAGGCATCAAATCCTACCCACATAGATGCAGTTTTTAAATGTAGATTTTGGCAAATCACTCTGCTTGGCATTATCAGCAGGTGTTCTTTTTTTTATAAATTAACCATCAAAAAGAATTAATATTTTTAAAATCGAAAAATTGATACAGCAAATATAAATTGGTGAATCCAACTCTAGTGAATCAAATTTTCGACAAAGTGATCAAAATCATATTTATAAACCCAGCTTGAAAATTAGGTACAATAAATCAATATCCCACAAAAAGAGTTGACAGAAGAAAAAGTTCGCCATTTTTGCGCGTGGTTTTTCTATATCCCTTGATTGACTTAAGGATTTCAAAATTATGCTTTATACCCAAAGAATTAGGTTGGGGTTAATAAATAAGCAACTTTAACTTGGTTTTCTTAAGTGGCTGCTCAATTTTTGAAATACAAGGCCATGTATATTTGAAACAAAAATTTAAAAAAATGTCAACAATTTCCTCTTGCTGCAAAAATCAACGAAGCTCATCGGAACTAGTCAAAACCGTAAAAGCGTTTTGGTTGTTATTCACTTCTCACGATTAGAGAGTTCGTCCATAGAAAGTTTATTTTCTCATAATATAGACAATTACTACACTTTTCAAAACTAGTCAAAAAAGATAACATTGCAATCAAAACTTATGTGTGCATCATTTCGGCATTTTTGACAGTTTTATTCCAGATCAAACAAAACTGAGGTGGCAGACGGAAACCGGTATGGCCAGACCGTCTCAGATGGAAAAATCTCATGTCGCGCCTTCACCAGATTTTCGTGCATTCATGCCCAGACCTTAGTGTGTTCCACAGATTTTCGTGCGTTCATCAGACTTTCGGGCCCTCACAAGATTTCGTTCGTTCATGTCCAAACTTTCGTGCGTTTATGTCCAGACTTTCATTCGTTCACATCATGCAAACTGCAATAAAATTTTATTTGAATTCCCGAAATTAGCATATTTTAATCATTTCGTATGTATATCCTCAAAATGGTCAGTATCAACTGGTTAGTAAAGCTTTGAAAAACTTTGCCTAAACTTAAAAGAGCATTATAATTTATTTTTAAGCTAAATATCATGTATTATGGACTGTAAGGCATGATTTTTTTTCAACTTCAGCTTCTCTTTATAACACAAGAAGTAAAAGTTTTATAGACAACGCAAAAGACTTTCGCATGCGACATTCTGCTATTTTTTTTGAACTCAAGTGATTTTCGGTTTTCAGCATTGAAGGCTGTCACTTGAGTGGATTCTCTGGATTAGGCGTGCTGCAATTCATCTGATATTAGTTTTTTAACAAGACTGAAAAAAAGAGTGCGTTCATGTCCAGACTTATGTGCGTCCATGTCCAGACTTTCGCACGATCAAGTTCAAATTTCGTGCGTTTTCGATGTTTCCACACTGTGTAATTTTGAATGCACGTGCCCCCATCGTGCATTCCGTCTGGAACTTCAACCTGGGAAGCAAAAGACAGTTTGGATTCCTTCGCTATCAGTCAAACATTTTTTTAACAAAATCAATTTAATAAAAACTTGTAATACTCATTTTTAAAAAACTTGTAATACAAAGCTATAGTTAATATATTATTCATTCTAAATTTTTGTGAAAAACTACCAAAATTGAATCATCTAAAAGAAATATTCAAATAACTTTTTTTCTATATATATGCAGAACTATTTCAACTGTTTCCTCCTCCCCGAAACATATATAACAATACCATCAATCATATATTCGCATCTACAAATTGCAATTTGCTTGTGATAGCTTTTCTGTTTAAGCTGAAATGACCACTATCATCGTTATGATTTAAAAAAAATACATTTTTGCAATGGAGATAGGCATGACGAGAAGGAAACACGCTTATTAAAAGTATAAAGTAGTTTAGTTTCATTATAAAACTCTCCTTCGGTTTTCTTCCTTCGCCAGATTTCTTACTCTAATCGCCATTTTTGAACACGCTGCTCTTCAAAGATTGCATCAAAATAGTACTTGACGACTTTCGAAATCTTGACCTCTACGTACGGTGGGTGTGAAGCAGTTTTTCCTGTATACATCGCACAGCTGGCCTGAAGGGCATCGCTCATTTTGGTCACATCCAGTTGGTATTTCAATATCCTTACTAATGTCGCACTTTCTAAAAAAATTACAGTAGAGTTGCTTGTACTTGTCACAATCTTTCGGCTCCTCACAGGCATCCCCTTCTTTGCTGTTCATGTTGTACCGTATCCCTTGTCTCTTGTAAAACATGAACGGGTCGTACCGTCTGTCGACTATCTCGGGGTTGTACCGTCTGTCGACTATCTCGGGGTCGTAGCGTCTATCGACTATGTCGGGGTCGTAGCGTCTATCGACTATATAGTCGGCGTTGAGATACACAACACTGATTGTTATGATTGCAAGTTGCGTCAGCATTTTGAGGCAGGTTTTGGGTATATAACTGAAAAGGATTATTTATTTATCGTTAATATCGTTCAGGTAAATTGTTGAGATTTCTTTTAACGTTTTACTCTTAAGCAACACATGCGATGTAGATAGAAGCACCCTTTCTTTTCCCTAAGTTTTCCCTATATCACGCAAAACGGAGTGTTTACGTTTGAGATCTTCGGATCATAAAAGCCATGAGATGACAGAAGGTCTACCTAGATACCTTCTTCTGCAAGCATAATTGCGTACACACCAAAAAGGGCAGCTTTTTTACGGAAAAGTTTAATTGTCTGCAAAGTTCTTTTCATTTGTCATAACTTGACATGGGTAACACGGTAGGACTATCAAGTCGATTATATGGCCCAAAATTTATTAGAAAAACTTATTTGACGAACTGTTGTCAAAAATATATTTTTTCTGCAACTTGAATTGAATAAAATGTTTGATTGAGTGCATCATTGCATGAAGTTGTCTTTTGCAAGCCAAAAGTTTTTTTCATTGAAAATGTTTGTCCTGACAACATTACAACTCTCTAAACAAGCAAATTTAGAAGAAAAAAATAGATGCATTGGTTCGCTTCTCAAGAGCGGCGCCGGCAAAACTTGAATTACTTTCTGGCAAAAAATGAACCTACAACACAGGGATTCCATCAAAACCCAACAAAATGATAGCTTGCAGAAATCGAGACTTTCTTACTACAAGTTTTTGTTGTAAACATTTTACATTTGACTTTGAAATAGTATTTTGAAATACCGTTGGTAATTGTTCAATAAATCAAAATAATAAAACAACTTTTTCAACATTGCACAACTCATTGATATATTTTTTGCAGAAAAATGTGGACTGGAAAAAATGTTTCTCTACATACTATCAGGATGAAATGTCTGCACTCAATTCTTTAACCTTTACTTTATATTTTTATATTGAATGTTTACGTATAGTTTATTATCAAGTATTAGATAAATGATTTTGTCACGTTTGGCACGTTTTACAAAATAACGAATACCAAAAACAAAGATTTCATGGGCATTTTTTGAATAGTTGAATATAGACAGCTTTGGAAATTGACGAAGAATTATTTTGTGGATGATTCAGGTTCAAGTTTCTTTGTTAGAGATAGTTCATTTTTCAATGACTGTGGTGGAGCCATTTGAAAACAAGATTAATTTCAATTAAATTTCTTATAGAATCACAATGAACAAATTGAAAATATAAAAAAAGATTCTTGAAAATAAAAGATTCGAGAGTTACTATTGCACCAATAATCTCTTGGTAAGTAAGAGCACGCTCCTGAACTAATCGGTGTTTTCCACAATTTGCCTTTTCGGGATCACTTCGAAAGAACACAAAAGTCATATTTGAAAAATGGCGAATTTTACCTTGAAGTTGAACAGGAGATTACCAAATTTTTGGTTAGACTCGACTCAATCAACACTCAAATTTGTCGGCAGCTGTTTCACTTTTCAATTTGTGACAGAATGAGAAAAGTTCGAGAGTTGTCGGGATATATACACAGGTCACGTGACGCTAAAGTTGATTCTGACGCTGTAAAATTAATCTGAGGTCAAGTTGGTCCGGACTGACAAAAGTTGTACATCAAATTGTCAATTTTAGAGGAGATATTGAATGAACTCTTAAGGCCGTGTCAAGCAGACATATCAATTCAAATATATGCTTTTTTAGTTCAAAAAATAATATTACGCAGTTATATACATACAATCAGATATTATTTAAAAGCTATCAACTGTTTTAAGGCTTTATAGTCAAAAACATAGAACTGTCTGCATAAATTTATGATCATGTTTATGCTGGTTTGTCGTATTCAAGTTAGATTGAACTTTTGTTACCTCTGTTGTAAGTGTAAAAAATAAAAATTTATGTAGAGAGGTCTATCATACGGCCCCTTATGACATTTTGCTAAATAATCGCACTCCAAAAAGGCCGATTCATTGACAATCGTTCAAAATCTCAAACTGAACTTTGCTGATCTCTCATATAACTCTTATCGCGCCCTCAAAACTAATTAGAAAATCTTAATTAAAAAGGTTCCATTTTTCAAAATGATAAACTAAGATAAGGCAAAATGCATTGAAAATTATCCAAGAAACACATTCTATCGTAAAATGAGAATCGTTTTAAAATAAAATTAAAACAAATTGGCTCAAACCAAGACAATAAACTCACATTCATCTAAAATGTTAGAAACATCTATTAACTCCCGCTATAAAAGCAAGGTAAAAATTCAGCAAATTTTGTGAGATTTTAATCGAAATACTGTTTTTAAAATTGGTGCTACCAACAATTGATCTAATTTTATTTGACTTGTTTTTCGGTTTCCTTCACCAAAACAATTAACCCATCATTATCATAACCGGCGGACATAACAATTTTTTATCATTAGCATCAATCGCCCCTTCCAATTTGATTATTAATAGTCGCCTCAGCAATTCCAGGCGGCTACTATTGCGCTCCTATTTTTTTAAATAGTCTAACAGATTTTTGTTTAGTCTTACCCTGACTTCTTGGAATTGACTTTTTCAGTGACTTCAGTGACTTCTGCTTTGCCGTTAAAATTTGTGTTCGTGGCGTCATTTCAGTTTTAAGTCAATTGCGTGACTTACCTCACTAAAAAATGACTTCTGTACTCACTTATGGAACTTTGAATTTTATTAACAATTACCAATTAAAGGTCAATAGTGTGCATCTAAGTAGTGCCAAACTTATATGCCATAATTCCTGAGTAATAGAGTCTTGAGTTTTGATTTCGAATATGAAAATTGAAAAAGCTCCACTAGCGTTTTCTTCCTTGTAAAGAAATCGTGATTCATAAAAATGGCAGTCTGAATCTAACACAAAAAGTTTAGTGGTCTATTAAAAAAGCTGGTGGTCGATCTGTCAATCTTGTTTCTTTAGATGCTTCAATTCATGGTAGGCCACAAACGTCTATCGCGGCTATTTCCCGGCAATCTGCCGGCTATGTTATTACTTTTGAGCTAATCTGCGCATTTTTGCTTCAAACGCATGGTAGACACTAAATAATGTATAGGTAAACTCACCTGAACAGTGTGCAGTTTTAAGTCCATGAACAACTGAAATCCATCTGCAATATTTTGCTAAAAACTGCTTACCTTCAGACCCTTCAGGTAAAATACCTGCTACTAAATCTTCTATTTTTAAAAAATAAAATTTCAGCAACTTTAAATGAAATTGCAGATACGTTCAACTACAGTGGATGTATTTTGCAGGAACTCCAAAACTCGTGCACAGTTCAAGTAAATTTACCTGAATTTTCAGGTAATTTTACCTGCATATTTTTAGAGTGTAAAGGATAATACTTGTAGAGGACTACACTGGTATTACTGACAAGTTACTTATTAAAGTGTTATTTATTATAAACAAAGAGGCTCGGTAATGTGCGTTCGCACATAAAGTTCCGACCCCGCTCATCTATATTTTTCACTTAATTGTCTACCAAATGAGGAAAGGACAGAAAAAACTGAATTGTTGAAGAAAACAATAATCGAACAAAAACAATTTACCTAGGAGGGCCAATGAGACGTGTCATTAATGTGACTACTAGAAAAGAAAACAACAAAATCAAATTTACAAATAATAATTACGACCAAAACTCGTTGTCTATTTTTTTAAAACAACTAATTACCCAATCAAAATGGCGTCAGACAAAAACTATACTGAGGAAAAATAAAACCTGTACTTCATTAGAAAAAAAAATATGGTACTTTTCCTCAATGCGACTTGATAACAAGTCGACAAAAAAAATAAAGGAAAAGTTTAAAAAAACGTTGCCATTTTTTGGAAAAAATTAATGTCAACCTGATTAAAAACATTATGTATCAATTGAAATCAATGATAAACTAATTTATACTTCCATAGAAAGTGATTGAGACTCTTCATTATCCAGGATATTTCATACTACTACAAGAAAAAACGACAAATACTGGCAAAATTGAGAAATTGAGAATTTACACAAAAACGACGTCCCAGCCAATTAAACATTAAACTGTTCACTAAGAACTTTTTTTTGAATGCTCTTTTTCAAATAGCAACAGAACCGGCGATTATTGTGATACTGTGAAAAAAAACAAAAGTCTACAAAAAAATGGGCAAACATGCAAGAATCCCGAACAAATTATTAAAACTCGTTATACCAAGAACAAATACCATTTGAGGAAAATACAACAGTTATGAAGAGCAAATTGTAGTTCACTAGACAACGGATGTGACTTGTCCATAGAGAAGCTAAGCTACTAATTAACAGATGTAAGATTGGCAAAACTCAAAAATTCATTGTATTTTTTGAAAATCAAATATTTTTTTAATTGGCAACAAACATAAGCTTTCAAATAAAAGAATAGACAGTTTATCTTGCATTGGCGTAGAACATTGTAAATGTACTTGCTCTTATTGAGACTGAGTCATAAGACTATAAAACAACAATAAATTCAAGCAGATCTACAAAAATTTCATAAACAACTTTAAGAAACCACAGTGTTGAAGCCATCAAATTTAAAAGATATTAACCTCGAGAAAATTGGATCCTCATTTTGGTCTGGTCTACAATTAATATTATAAAGTCTTTTAGTTAAATGACTATCTCAAAATGACAACAAAAACCCGCAAACGTTGAAAAGTATCTAAAACACACAAAATTTTTCTAAAACAATTTGACTAAGACTTAAAAACACCAGTCAAAACGTTTAACGAACAAAGACTTTTTTTAATTGGTTCAACAAAAAACTAACGAGATCTCTCATTAATGAGGCTAAGTTACGAAAATAATACGAAATTGCAAAGTTCGAAATGTTACAAAAACCAGAACAAAAGTGAAAAGTTCAATAAAACTTTCAATTTTTTTGGAAAGAAAAAACATTTGAAAGTCATTAAAACCATCAGCTATACCCCAATTATAGTCGTTGAGTTCATTTAATGAAACACAATGCGAGAACTTGCGAGACACAACTTGCGAGGAAATAATAATGTGGACTTATTTGATTATTGTAACGGCGCTTTTATTCAATGTTGGGTTATCATCGACTTCCTTTTTTGAATGAAGGCGTCTGTTTAAAATCTTATTGTGCATAAGTTAATGCCACCATTGCCAGGATTGGCAGCATTTCCTATCATTTTCCGAGTTGTCCTCATTGAAGTATTTGCATCTGTACTGCAGAGTACCACCCTGCGACGCACTCAGGAAATACCTTCACGAAGTAAAAAAAAACTTTTAGTAGAGTTGCACGTTTCAAACAGAACCATCCCAGACTGGACATCTTTTGCTGTCAACGTAAACAAACACACTTTTGCCTTTGAGGAGTTTAGGAGCAATTTATCTTCAGTCAAAATAGTGTTTACCTGAGATCTCTGGGTTCTTTATTGCATTCTTAAACCCACGTTCAGAAAGTTAAGAAATGTTTCGGAGAAGTTTTCCGAGTGTATAGAGTTGGTGCCTCTAAGTTATGTCAATTAATTTCCTATTATAATTATAGATTCGCAAATATATTGCCAGAACTGTGAGAACATATTCAGCAGATTGCCGGAATAGCTGAGAAAGATATAAACTTGCGTGTCTTATCATAGAGCGGGATAGAAAAGACGTCGCCCAAAAAGCTATGTAAAAACATTTAACGAAAAAATAATTAAGCTTGCTAAAATTCATTCCACAAAAGCCTTTTTGATATGACTTTTATCACACCCATGAGTTCCTTTGATCTTAAATTAATCAAATTCAACTTAATTTTTAAAGAGCAAAAGTCACGTATGATCAAAGTCACGTATGATCAAAACCTTATCACGCAAATAACCTAAACTGTTTGCTACAGGGAGTAGGAAATAACATCACGCAAAAACCGTTAGTGAGAAGAAAAAGTCGTTGAAAAAGTTTGAGTTTTTCAGCTTTGCTATGTGAACAAATGTAAAATGAAAAAAGAGCATTAGACGACGAAATAAAAAAACCCAGCATGACAAGTCTTGACCTACTATTCAACAAATTTCATTGACTAAACGAAAAAATTAATCATAAAATGGACTATGACCGGATTTAGCAAACCATTTAGAAAAAAATGATTTAAAAAAAACACTAAAAATCAGAGTAAAAATGCCGCATGTGAACAAAAACCAGTATCGGGAATGCACAATTGGGTTCAAACACCCTTTTCTAACTTAAAAATTAGAAAGAAACGTACGCCACATACTCACTCGCTTTTTTTTCCACTTCCTGTTTTGGAGCAATCAAAACCATCATTTCAATTTGACTTCTGAAATCATGAAGATGTGTGAACTCTGGAAAGGACTCGACGTAGAAAAATGCGCTTCCACGCAGACCCGATGAACCTTCTCGTTCATTATATTGAACATTTTGATGCACTACCAGGAAAAGTTACATGAGAAAATTATCTGACAAGAAACGGAAAAAAAATATGATAAGTTGCTTCTTTAAGTTGCGACCCGAAAAGAACGGTTGGCAAAAGACTTTGTAAAAGAAGAAAACAGTAAGTTTGTAACAAACTAGTACCAATAGAAAAAAGATGGAACTTGTTTATAGAGAAAAGGCGTAAAAATGGAAGTTTGGCGGCAGAGAGCAAATGAAAAAAAATTACCCTAAGAAAATTCAAACAAAATTCTCTGCAAACAAAAAAATGCAAACTGCCAATCGTTATTCGGAGAAAAGTTTAATTACATCTCTTGCTAGAACAGTCAGCCACTAATACTTGGCAGACAAATACTAAACATTTAATTAAAAGAAAATCAAAGAAAAAAACGTGAAAAAGATTGGAAAATTGTTTTTCTTATTTCAATGAAAATGTCACGTCTAGCTTTCAAATGTCACTTCATAGTAGCAACAGCTATCCAATTGCTACTAAACAAGAATAAAGACAGCTGGAGAATCATAAAAAACGGCACAAAAAATAACCATTTTGCTCATTTTTGTTAAATTTTCCTTAGCAAAAGCATTTCAGAATTAATATCGATCAATTTGAGAAACAAATAAAAAAAGCTAAAATAACTGAATTTAATCAAAAACCTAATCTCCTCAAAATGATATCAAAAGTTGAACAAGAGTAAGAAAATAGATGAGAAAGCTTTAAACAAAGCAAAAAGGTAAAATTAAAAGTACAAAATTGACACCAAATGTTTTAGTTTCGCTTCATATTGTCAAAAATAATTCCAAACGCACTAATTAATTCCAAACAATTCCAAATTAATTCCAAAATAATTCCAAATAATTCCAAACCCACCGGTTGAGATAATTGAGTCAAACTACTGTAAGCGTTGGAATTAATGCTACAAACGGCTCTAAAAAACGCACGCGATCAAAAGGTTTTGCTCGCTCAGTGAAAATTTTTCACACCTACTTTTCTCGCTCTCTTTCAAATCAACGACATGAACAGAAAACCACTCTCTCTTCTCTAACTCTTCAGCAATTTAACATAAACACTTTGTTCTCAGGCATTTCATTTCCTGTTTCAAATATAATCCAACAAATTACCGATGAAAAAGGCGCTCCTCCAATACTAAGCTTCGAGTCGTAGAAAGACAATTTTTCTGCAAATTATAAAAAAACACGAACTCCGCATTACAGCTCCACTCAGCTTACATCTAAGCAGCTATAAGAAACTGTGTTTAGGGTGTCAGGACCAAATTCAATTTATATATAGGTCAATCATTTTATGCCCTACAAGCATGGATCATTATGCAGGTAGTTATATTCGAGGGCCGCTCCAGAGCTCTCATCAGAAACTAGGAGTCTAATATAAGACCAATCCACCTTGCTGTTGTGAGCAGTTTTAAAACTTTCCTGTGCCTGCAACTGAATCCACCTTCATTGCTAGAGGAGCGGTTACGTAGTCCTTCACTCTAATACTCTCTCAAGTGAATTCACACGATTTTTTCCCGTGCAATGAAAAATCACACAATTTTTTTGCGAAAAATCAGTCTCGTATGACTTCACACGAAAATTTTCTTCGTGTGATAAAAAATTACACGATTTTTTGTATGAATGAGCGTATGAGCAAATTATCAATATTTTCTTGCAAGCTGCTTTTGTTTAATTTGTTATATATATATATATATATATATATATATATATATATATATATATCAATTTATTATCTGCACTCCGGTAGGGTACCAAAATTAGGCTTTTGCCGTCCATGTTAAAATAAAAAAGCACACAAAAATGTGTGTGAATGTCCAAAAAATATTGTACTGCCACAACACACGGTTTATTGGGGGAAGAAGTGACACACGAGAAAATGCACAGTTACATGATAAATCGGGCATTTTTACACGATTTTCTCGGCCTTAATTTTATGGGTTTTCCATTGCTTCACACAATTAATATTGTGAAAAAACGATTCTTCTTGTAAAAATTCCAATTTCTCGCATTATTCCACCTGAAATTCTCATTTGAGGACTCAATAAACTTTTTTTAACAAAAATGAACTTCACCCGATTTTTTGTGTGTCTTCACATGAGAAAATCGTGTGGTTTTTAATGCTAAAAATTGTATTTAATACACGAAAAAACGTTTTTCTTTACACAATTTCACACATTTTATTGTGTGAATTACGCAAAAAACCATGGGATTAAGGCCGAGCGAGTTAAATGCACAATTTATCGTGTAACTGAGCATTTTCTCGTGAGTCACTTTTCCCCAGAAACAACGAGTGACAATACACGATTTTTTGTGTTATTTACACGAGAACAATTTAGTGTGTTAATTCAGGAATTCCTGTGCCCCGGTGTTTACCTGACTTTAAACAAGAGTTGTGTTGATTTGAAAGAAAAACAAAATATTTTGTGTCGCAAGCCCAAAAACAGGCAGCTGACAGTTTGGCGGAAAAGATCCTGTTTTCTCAATTCATCACTATAGAATTTTTGTTGTTGCTCGAGAAAATTGCATTAACTAACGAAAAAAGTGGGTCAGAGCTTCTTAAAGCAAGTTGCGTCACGCAAACGCAATTCTAATTTGTCCTTTATTGATTGGGTTGGTTTTCTTAGTAAAAGATTTGCTAAGTTCATACCGGAAACAAATTTTTGACGATATGGTTGGTGAAAAAATTTTGCTCTATCCAGTCCTACAGCGCAGATATTTTTCCCTTTTTATTTCACAGTTTTCACTCTCAATTTTTTTGAGAAAACCCTCATTACACCGCAGAGGTATACCCCAAAAATTTCGACTCTGTAAAATTGGCTCGAAAATTAGATACATACAATGAACGAAATTAGGAGACGTCCTTTGTAACTTACATTTCGCAAAAGGGGTTCCGCCAATTTTGCGAAATAAAAAACATTTGGATCGAAAAGTAGGTTACAAGTCTTGTAGCACGTTTCCACTCATTTTAGGTATCTATTTTTTGCATTAAAAGTATCACTAATCCGCTATTGAGCCTAATTAAACGCGCGCTGTTTGAGCATGCAAAGTAATTTAATACTTTGTAAAAAGCACTTTAATAGATTTAATTGAAGCCTTCATATCTTTAAAGTGATTTAAATAAATGTAACCACAAAAACTGATTTTTCTCCGAAAACTCCCTCGCACATCAAAAGTTTTGTATATCAATGTGGGACTGGCCAATTTTAATAAATAGTAATAAAAAGTACTAATAAGCAGTAATAAGTAGTAATAAAGTATTATAAGTAGTGAAAAAGTAGTAATAAGTAGTGATCAATTCCTTCTAGTAGTAATAAGTTAGGCTTAATTATTTAAATAGTAATTAAATTAGGCTTAATTGCGGATTATATGCGAAATCAAGCTACATTGCGGGCGAAAAATTGATACATAAATGAAGCAGATGCGTGATACAAGCGGAGCCAAAAATAAATTATAAAGTGTGTACTTGTATTTTGCGGTTAGGATTAGGATACTTTTGCGACCACGGGTTGTCAATTTCCTTCCATTTTGCTGGTTTCTGCTAAAAATAGCTATTTTCTGCAATATTGTTCCATTTTTAATGTATTAACATAGTAAAAACGAACACGATATACACGCATCGGGCATATCTGCCCGTGACAATTTGGGTATGCCTCTGCGGTGTAATGCTATAATTCAACAAAATAGTAAGATACTCGTCGAGTTAGTGCATTATCCAATTTTATGTCAACACAACGAGTTCAGCTTTCTGAAAAAGTACTTTTTTATTACCTGGCCATCTTTGTTTTCTGATGACTGGTGTACAAAGTTCCGCTCTCGAATTGCTTGTTTGAAACGTTAATCAACTAATTGATTTCACCCTTCTCAATGTATGTCATTTTTGACTTATTCGAGTGAAAATTTTGAAATATCTTGGATTTTATAAAGCTTACTTTTTAGTGCACGTCACATAGGACACATAACATCCCGGAGGTGCAGAATAGAAAATTAAAAAGCTCACATAACACAGTTTTTCAATGAGCTGAGACGTTTTGATCCTTCGAAATCTTCTTCAAACATCAACAATATTAATTTTAATGCAGCGCATGTCACTTTGAACCTTCTAGTTGGCAATTAGCAAAACCACCAAAATGATATCTGTAAGTATTGTGAAAGATTCTCTTCTGGAGACTGAATTGCAGATTGTAAACTCAACTGTTAAAGATACCACGTCTTTAGTTTTGTGCGATACTGCTTGCGTTAACTCTTGGTTGTCCAGTAATCTCGCTTATAGACTGGGTTTGCAAGTTATAGGTTTTTGCTTTCCTTGCAATATACAAAGAACGTAAACAAAATTAAGTGTAGTCGTTACCTTTGTGCTTCCCCCAAGGCCATAGACCGTTCACTCTCTGCTTACGAGTACTCAACTCAGAGAGGTTAAGCCTCTGTTAATTCTCTTTAAGGCTGCAATCGATATTTAAGTCTGCAACCGATATTTAAAGCTGCAATCGATCTTTAAGGCTGCAATCGGCCCACTCAGCAAAAATGCCTCCGATATACGGACAGACAAAATATGTTCTCTTCTGGTGGAGCGGCCCATTGCACATTATTACGCCTGTCCCCTCACCGGAAATGGTCAATATTATTAAAGATTTCAAGATTAAAGAGTGGCAATAACCAGCAGAAATAATGATCCCCTGCCGGTATGGAAACAGTAGCAGGACAATGACAAACCATTGCTGCGCAATCGCTGACGGATGAGATCAACGTGTTGCATATTGAAACTCTTGTCACAGGGAGAACAAAAACTGCCATTGCTGAGTTTGCATGATGTGACCTCATGTGAAAAGATGCACTTAAGACTTTGGAACAAATACTTTGGTAAGCCAAAAGCCGTTGTCAGTGCTCTTTTAGACAAACTCACCAGCTGTTTCCTACAGCTGTAGATGCATATTATTGGTAACATCATTAACTGTTCGGCTACTATTTCTTGCCGTGTCTGTGTCTTCAGGTTACTTTCAAGTGATTCTAATCTAAAGAGCGGGCCACGAATATACAAAGTTTGCCCCTCACAATATAAAATTCAATGGTTGGTTGAAGGGGAAAACCGAAGATACATACAATGAACAAAATTAGGAGACGTCCTTTGTAACTTACATTTCGCAAAAGGGGTTCCGCCAATTTTGCGAAATAAAAAAATATTTGGACCGAAAAGTAGGTTACAAGTCTTGTAGCACGTTTCCACTCATTTTAGGTATCTATTTTTTGCATTAAAAGTATCACTAATCCGCTATTGAGCCTAATTAAACGCGCGCTGTTTGAGCATGCAAAGTAATTTAATACTTTGTAAAAAGCACTCTAATAGATTTAATTGAAACCTTCATATCTTTAAAGTGATTTAAGTAAATGTAACCACAAAAACTGATTTTTTTGCGAAAACTCACTCGCACATCGAAAGTTTTGTATATCAATGTGGGACTGGCCGATTTTAATAAATAGTAATAAAAAGTACTAATAAGCAGTAATAAGTAGTAATAAAGTACTATAAGTAGTGAAAAAGTAGTAATAAGTAGTAATCAATTCCTACTAGTAGTAATAAGTTATGCTTAATTAATTAAATAGTAATTAAATTAGGCTTAATTGCGGATTATATGCGAATTCAAGCTACATTGCGGGCGAAAAATTGATACATAAATGAAGCAGATGCGTGATCCAAGCGGAGCAAAAAATAGATTATAAAGTGTGTACTTGTATTTGCGGCTAGGATTAGGATACTTTTGCGACCACGGGTTGCTAATTTCCTTCCATTTTGCTGGTTTCTGCTAAAAATAGCTATTTTCTGCAATATTGTTCCATTTTTAGTGTATTAACATAGTAAAAACCAACACGAGATACACTTATCGGGCATATCTGCCCGTGACAATTTGGGTATACCTCTGCGGTGTAATGCTATAATTCAACAAAATAGTAAGATACTCGTCGAGTTAGTGCATTATCCAATATTATTTCAACACAACAAGTTCAGCTTTCTGGAAAAGTACTTTTTTAATACTTGGCCATCTTTGTTTTCTGATGACTGGTGAACAAAGTTCCGCTCTCGAATTGCTTGTTTGAAACGTTAACCGACTAATTGATTTCACCCTTCTCAATGTATGTCATTTTTTGACTTTTTTGAGTGAAGATTTTGAGATGTCTTGGATTTTATAAAGCTTACTTTTTAGTTCACGTCACATAGGACACATAACATCCCGGAGGTGCAGAATAGAAAGTTAAAAAGCTCACATAACACAGTTTTTCAAAGAGCTGAGACGTTTGATCCTTCGAAATCTTCTTCAAACATCAACAATATTAGTTTTAATGCAGCGCATGTCACTTTGAACCTTCTAGTTGGCAATCAGCAAAACCACCAAAATGATATCTGTAAGTATTGTGAAAGATTCTCTTCTGGTGACTGAATTGCAGATTGTAAACTCAACTGTTAAAGATACCACGTCTTTAGTTTTGTGCGATACTGCTTGCGTTAACTCTTGGGTGTCCAATAATCTCGCTTATAGACTGGGTTTGCAAGTTATAGGTTTTGCTTTCCTTGCAATATACAAAGAACGTAAACAAAATTAAGTGTAGTCGTAACCTTTGTGCTTCCCCCAAGGCCATAGACCGTTCACTCCCTGCTTACGAGTACTCAACTCAGAGAGGTTAAGCCTCTGTTAATTCTCTTTAAGGCTGCAATCAATATCTAAGGCTGCAATCAATTTTTAAGGCGGCAATCGATCTTTAAGGCTGCAATCGGCTCACACAGCAAAAATGACTCCGATATACGGACAGACAAAATATGTTCCCTTCTGTTGGAGCGGCCCATTGCACATTATTACGCCTGTCCCCTCACCGGAAATGGTCAATATTATTAAAGATTTCAAGATTAAAGAGTAGCAATAACCAGCAGAAATAATGATCCCCTGCCGGAATGGAAACAGTAGCAGGACAATGACAAACCATTGCTGCGCAATCGCTGACGGATGAAATCAACGTGTCGCATATTGAAACTCTTGTCACAGGGAGAACAAAAACTGCCATTGCTGAGTTTGCATACCGTGACCTCATGTAAAAAGATGCACTTAAGACTTTGGAGCAAATACTTTGGTAAGCCAAAAGCCGTTGTCAGTGCTCATTTAGACAATCTCAGCAGCTGTTTCCTACAACTGTAGATGCATAATAGTGGTAACATCATTAACTGTTCGGCTACTATTTCTTGTCGTGTCTGTGTCTTCAGGTTACTTTCAAGTGATTCTAATCTAAAGAGCGGGCCACGAATATACAAAGTTTGCCCCTCACAATATAAAGTTCAATGGTTGGTTGAAGGGGAAGACCGAAGCACATGACTTAATGGAACACATTTCCACAAATGCAAAAACTGAGGACAACACCAACTCCGTTATCAAGATTGGATTTGCCACAAGGAAATTCGCTGTCAACACACATCGAGGATGCACCCATAAGTTAATATAAGGATGCAATAACATTATCCATCTTGCTTATTGCAGTGTCTGTAAGGGCAATCGTCGTCTACGGGAGTGTCCTGTTTTTAGGGAAAAAAGTTTTACGGAATAAACAAAGGCAGTAACTGAGCAAAGTTGGGCTTATCATGTTTGAAGGAAAAACATATGTTCCGGCAATGGCCGAATCCGGGCAAGTGCAGAAACGACGTGCAGGATAGACTGAATGACGGACATAATAGTTGTGCAGAATAGACTGAATTGCAGAATGGCAACTCACATGGTAAAGATACCACTCCTATAGTTTTGTGCGATACTGCTTGCGGCAACCCTTGGTTGTCCAGTAATCTCGCTTATAGACTGGGTTTGCAAGTTATAGGTTTTTGCTTTCCTTGCAATATACAAAGAACGTAAACAAAATTAAGTGTAGTCGTAGCCTTTGTAATTCCCCCAAGGCCATAGACCGTTCACTCCCTGCTTACGAGTACTCAACTCAGAGAGGTTAAGCCTCTGTTAAATCTCTTTATGGCTGCAATCGATATTTAAGGCTGCAATCGATCTTTAAGGCTGCATTCGGCTCACACAGCAAAAATGCCTCCAATATACGGACAGACAAAATATGTTCCCTTCTGTTGGAGCGGCCCATTCCACATTTTTACTCCTGTCCCCTCATCGGAAATGGTCAATATTATTAAAGATTTCAAGATTAAAGAGTAGCAATAACCAGCAGAAATAATGATCCCCTGCCGGAATGGAAACAGTAGCAGGACAATGACAAACCATTGCTGCGCAATCGTTGACGGATGAGATGAACGTGTCGCATTTTGAACCTCTTGTCACAGGGAATACAAAAACTGCCATTGCTGAGTTTGCATACTGTGACCTCATGTAAAAGGACACACTTAAGACTTTGGAATAAATATTTTTTGCAGCCACAAGCCGTTTTCAGTGCGCATTCAGACAAACTCAGCAGCTGTTTCCTACCTCTGTATATGCATAATAGTGGTAAAATCATTAACTGTTCTTCCACTTTTTCAAGTCATGTCGGGGTCTGCAGGTCACTCTCATGTGACTCTAACCTAAAGAGCCGCCCACGATTATACAAAGTTTGCCTCTCACAATATGAAATTCAATGCTTGGTTGAAGGGGAAGGCCGAAGCACATGACTTAATGGAACTCAATTCCGCAAATGCAAAAACTGAAGACAATAACAACTCAGTTATCAAGAATGGAGTCGCCTCAAAGACATTCACTGTCAAAACGAAGTGAAAAGTTCAAACATACACTAACTTCAACCGATACAACATCCATCTTGGCTCATTGCCGTGTCTGTAATGGGAATCATTGCCTCTGGAATTGTCCAGTGTTTGAGGAAAAACTCCCACGCAACAAGCAAAAGTATTAACCGAAGCAAAATTGTGCTTCTCATGCTTGAGGGAAGACATATGTTTCTGCAATGGCCAAATCCCCGGAGGTTCTGAATAGACGGTTGCAACAGCTCACATAACACAGCTCTTCTTTGAGCTGAGACGGTTTATCACTAGAAAGCCTCTCCAACCAACAACAAATTTAATTCTAAAGCTGGAGCTTGTCAATTTGAACATTCTAGCGGGCAATCAGCAAGACCACCAAAATGTTATCTGCTAGTATTGGTTGCAGATTGCAAGCTCACATGGTAAAGATACCACGTCTATAGTTTTGTGCGACACTGCTTGCGGCAACCCTTGGCTGTCCAGTAATCTCGCTTATAGACTGGGTTTGCAAGTTACAGGTTTTTGCTTTCCTTGCAATATACAAAGAACGTAAACAAAATTAGGTGTAGTCGTAACCTTGTGCTTCCCCCAAGGCCATAGACGTTCACTCCCTGCTTACGAGTACTCAACTCAGAGAGTTTAAGCCTCTGTTACTTTTCTATAAGGCTGCAATCGATATTTAAGGTTGCAATCGATCTTTAAGGCTGCAATCGGCTCACACAGCAAAAATGCCTCCGATATACGGACAGACAAAATATGTTCCCTTCTGTTGGAGCGGCCCATTGCACATTATTTCTCCTGTCCCCTCACCGGAAATGGTCAATATTATTAAAGATTTCAAGATTAAAGGGTAGCAATAACCAGCAGAAATAACGATCCCCTGCCGGAATGGAAACAGTAGCAGGACAATGACAAACCATTGCTGCGCAATCGCTGACGGATGAGATCAACGTGTCGCATATTGAAACTCTTGTCACAGGGAGAACAAAAACTGCCAGTGTTGAGTTTGCATACTGTGACCTCATGTAAAAGGACACACTTAAGACTTTGGAATAAATGTTTTTTGCAGCCACAAGCCGTTTTTAGTGCGCATTCAGACAAACTCAGCGGCTGTTTCCTACCTCTGTATATGCATAACAGTGGTAAAATCATTAACTGTTCTTCCACTTTTTCAAGTCATGTCGGGGTCTGCAGGTCACTCTCATGTGACTCTAACCTAAAGAGCGGCCCACGATTATACAAAGTTTGCCTCTCACAATATGAAATTCAATGCTTGTTTGAAGGGGATGGCCGAAGCACATGACTTAATGGAACACAATTCTGCAAATGCAAAACTGAAGACAACACCAACTCAGTTGTCAAGAATGGAGTCGCCTCAAAGACATTCGCTGTCAACACGAAGTGAAAAGTTCAAACATACACTAACTTCAACCGATACAACATCCATCTTGGCTCATTGCCGTGTCTGTAATGGGAATCATTGCCTCTGGAATTGTCCAGTGTTTGAGGAAAAACTCCCACGCAACAAGCAAAAGTATTAACCGAAGCAAAATTGTGCTTCTCATGCTTGAGGGAAGACATATGTTTCTGCAATGGCCAAATCCCCGGAGGTTCTGAATAGACGGTTGCAACAGCTCACATAACACAGCTCTTCTTTGAGCTGAGACGGTTTATCACTAGAAAGCCTCTCCAACCAACAACAAATTTAATTCTAAAGCTGGAGCTTGTCAATTTGAACATTCTAGCGGGCAATCAGCAAGACCACCAAAATGTTATCTGCTAGTATTGGTTGCAGATTGCAAGCTCACATGGTAAAGATACCACGTCTATAGTTTTGTGCGACACTGCTTGCGGCAACCCTTGGCTGTCCAGTAATCTCGCTTATAGACTGGGTTTGCAAGTTACAGGTTTTTGCTTTCCTTGCAATATACAAAGAACGTAAACAAAATTAGGTGTAGTCGTAACCTTGTGCTTCCCCCAAGGCCATAGACGTTCACTCCCTGCTTACGAGTACTCAACTCAGAGAGTTTAAGCCTCTGTTACTTTTCTATAAGGCTGCAATCGATATTTAAGGTTGCAATCGATCTTTAAGGCTGCAATCGGCTCACACAGCAAAAATGCCTCCGATATACGGACAGACAAAATATGTTCCCTTCTGTTGGAGCGGCCCATTGCACATTATTTCTCCTGTCCCCTCACCGGAAATGGTCAATATTATTAAAGATTTCAAGATTAAAGGGTAGCAATAACCAGCAGAAATAACGATCCCCTGCCGGAATGGAAACAGTAGCAGGACAATGACAAACCATTGCTGCGCAATCGCTGACGGATGAGATCAACGTGTCGCATATTGAAACTCTTGTCACAGGGAGAACAAAAACTGCCAGTGTTGAGTTTGCATACTGTGACCTCATGTAAAAGGACACACTTAAGACTTTGGAATAAATGTTTTTTGCAGCCACAAGCCGTTTTTAGTGCGCATTCAGACAAACTCAGCGGCTGTTTCCTACCTCTGTATATGCATAACAGTGGTAAAATCATTAACTGTTCTTCCACTTTTTCAAGTCATGTCGGGGTCTGCAGGTCACTCTCATGTGACTCTAACCTAAAGAGCGGCCCACGATTATACAAAGTTTGCCTCTCACAATATGAAATTCAATGCTTGTTTGAAGGGGATGGCCGAAGCACATGACTTAATGGAACACAATTCTGCAAATGCAAAACTGAAGACAACACCAACTCAGTTGTCAAGAATGGAGTCGCCTCAAAGACATTCGCTGTCAACACGAAGTGAAAAGTTCAAACATACACTAACTTCAACCGATACAACATCCATCTTGGCTCATTGCCGTGTTTGTAATGGGAATCATTGCCTCTGGAATTGTCCAGTGATTGAGGAAAAACTCCCGCGCAGCAAGCAAAAGTATTAATCGAAGCAAAATTGTGCTTCTCATGCTTGAGGGAAGACATATGTTTCTCCAATGGCCAAATCCCCGGAAGTTCTGAATAGACGGTTGCAACAGCTCACATAGCACAGCTCTTCTTTGAGCTGAGACGGTTCATCAGTAGAAAGCCTCTCCAACCAACAACAACTTTAATTCTAATGCTGGAGCTTGTCATTTTGAACATTCTAGCGGGCAATCAGCAAGACCACCAAAACGTCATCTGCTAGTATTGGTTGCAGATTGCAAGCTCACCTGGTAAAGATACAACGTCTTTAGTTTAGTGCGATACTGCTTGCGGTAACTCTTCGGTGTCCAATAATTTTGGAAATAGACTGGGTTTGCAAGGTATAGGATTTTTGGTTTGCTTGCTCAATGTACTGAACATAACCAAAATTAGTTGAAAACGCACCAATTGTTTTGCTTTAGATCACAGAAAATTAAATGTTATTTCTTTTCAGAAAATAAAATTTAATAGCACCAATGTTTTTGTGTTTGTCTATTAGCAGTTGCGAAAGAATAAAAGTTAGGAAAGGCAACTTAGAAAATCAGCGCTGCTTTGGTACCATTAAATTTCTTCTCAAAATTATTTGGAAGTTTGTTTCGCGAACAAAAGCGAATTACTGTATCAAATTTTTGTTTGTTTTCGCACCAACAGTTGAGAGATGTTCAGAGATTGTTATGCGAATTTCTCAGACATTTCTTTTTTAAATATTGAAATCGTTTAGAGGACGTTTAGTGCAACTTATGTACTGTGAAAACATTGTACTGTGCCTGAAAACTGTTGTAGGCACACAGTCGTATGAAAGGTGCGTCATTATTTGAAAAGAGTGGCTTTGATTTTTCTATGGCGAAAAAATTAGTATAATTTTTATTAGATCTTCTGAAGTCGGATCATGACAGAAAGTTTGGATCTTTTCCGTTTTTGACCCCGCAGTACGTTATGCACCCCCCCCCCCCCGTTACAGAGCACTTGTCTTTGGATGAAAAAACATTATGTAAAAACACGGCACGTGCATCTGGGGATGCAAATATTATTCACCCCACCAAGCTGGGGGGCACAAATGAAAAGATCCGAAGGTTTTTATCACTGCTCTAGCGTTAATTGTTTGAGACTCTTATATGTTTTAGAAAGTAACGTTGAATTTAACATTTTGAGATTTTTGATATTGGTGTTTAGTTTTGATCATGTAATCTAAAAATAAAATAAAACGAATTGGATCATTTTTGGTGGAAAACAAAATAAAAAAGCTTTTATTCTCTCAAAGTTTGCCATACAAAACATTAGTTAATTACATTCATTAACGAAGTTTATTACACAGAGTTACAAATAAAATCATCTCAATAACTTAACCATTTTTTTCACTATTAAACTGTAGAATTGCTTTTTTTTCTCTTCAAACCATTTACTCGTACTATTTGGCCATCTATAATAAATATTAAAACATTTTTGTTGCGACATATACCAATTGTAAAGATCTTGTCTATTGTTTAGGATTTTCTGACCATTATCAGAGCAAAACACGCACTATAGTTTTTCCCATGCCTCTAAGAGAAAAAAAAACCATGTTGTGAGGGGAAAGTGGGAGGAGGGAGCTGGGGAGTGCTCAGGTGGTAGAGAAGGAAGAAGAGGAAGGGCCATTAAAAAAGAAACGTTTATTCAAGTTTTTGCAGACTAGTTCCCACTATTAGACATCGATATAATCTAGTATTCGTTCATCCAGTGATTGGTTGTTGATTTTGGGCTTTTCACGAACATTTACGCGTGAAATAATCACAGAATTGGCCCGAGGGACATCGTGCATTTTGATCGCATCCCTCTGGTATTGGGATGGTGGGCTCTAACACGCATTGCCCGACTACCCAACTGCAATAGAGTTTCTTGTATTTGTCACAATCTTTCTCTTCTTTACACTCGTCTCCCTCTTCACTGTCCATTTTGTAGGCAACCCTTTGTCGCTTGTAAAACATGAAAGGGTCGTATCTTTTGTCGGCTATGTAGGGGTTGTAGCGTCTGTCGGCTACATAGTTGGCGTTGAAATACGCAACACAGCACACAAGGAAAGCTAGTTGTGTGAGCATTTTGAGGCAAGTTTTGGGGTGGAGAAATCTGAACAAATAAAAATAAACAAACAAACAAACAAATAACAAACAGTATTAGGAACCACAATTTTTGTGTCCGGGGTTTTCCATCCCCTATCATTAAGCCTCGATTTAAATTAATTAGATATTTGGTATAATTAACAGTGAAATTAAAGGAATATCTAAGGTTAGGGTAAAGTGATTAGAGATTAAAAAAATCAAAATTCAAGATTTGCAGGGTTTGAGAGGGAGGGTTCTCAGGTCAAAAATTTAGTTGCGATGTGATACAAGTACAAAAATTTGGTGTGAAAAAATGGGTGGGAGGTAAATCAATTAGGGTTGAAACAACTAGAGACCATAAATATAACCGGTGAAAATAAGGCCATTTGCGAACCTATTTATTATTAATTGAAGTGGATTCTGATTACAAAATTGAGCAAATTTGGTCAAAATTCCCAAAAAATTATGACATCGGCTATAACCTCTTAATATATATATATATATATATATATATATATATATATATATATATATATATATATATATATGTGTGTGTGTATTTAAAAATAAAATAAAATAATATATATTTATTAAACGCAAATATATATATATATATATATATATATATATATATATATATTCATTATTCAATCTTGGCTACCCATCTCCTAAAAAAACGTCAGTATCAATTTTAGAATTCTTTTTGATACTCCTCGTGTAAAGGTCTGTTTTTCCTGCGTAAAGTTGCTGCACACCCTTCATTCACAGCTTTAGAAATTGAAATAACTTAGATCTTTGGACCCTAAGTTGGGCAATGCGTACAACAAAATTTAATTGGAACAAATTTTACAACTGAATTATCACACAATTTTATCTTCATGTAAATTTGGTCTGTTTTTACAATTTTATTTTCAATTTTAAACATTTAAGCTTAGGTGTCAACAGAGGAAAAGAGTAACCAAAATCATTGTAAAAAGAAGATAAGCTAGGGACAGTTTACCCGAACAGTATTAAGGCCAGTTAGGCTAAAGCTTAAGTTCTTTTTAGGTCACAAGTATTCAATTCTTAAATTTTTGTTAGTGGACCAATTAAAACTGACAAAAACTATATTATCATTGCAACTCGCAATTTTGATCAAAACTTTTGCACAAAGAAATCAATGTGTTAACAGAGTTATTTCGAAAGTATATATATATATATATATATATATATATATATATATATATACATATATATATATATATATATATATATATATATATATATACATATATACATATATATATATATATATATATATATATATTGCTATATCAAATTTGTCATTGCTTTATGAAGCGGAAAATTTTTGCGCATTAGTTTGGTATAGAAAATAGGGAATTGTAGATTAATTTGAAAAAAAAAGATATTGTATTTTATTTTCAATAAGCCAAACGATGGAAAAGCATTGTTTGAATTGCTATTTTTCTCAAATCAAATAGAAAAAATCAAAATTAAGTAGCAGAATTATTTTATTGAAATAATCAAATTACCGAAAATAGCTGAAGATCAAAAAATTAATGCGAATCCATTAGCTTCAGGTTGATCATAGCCTGACAAATGTTGGCCTGCAATGATGGTACCAAGTGAAAGTTTCAGACGCAAAAAAGTGGCCATTGTCACCAAATAAGAGCAATGACATGTAATGACATAAAATTGAAATGTGGGGAGTAAAAAAAAGGGCAGCTGAGAACAGTCTGAAGTCGCCTAATGTTTTTCCGCTCTGATTACGCAGGAACCAAAATTATTTTTTTCATTATTATCATTATTGTTATTAATATTATTATTATTATTATTTTTATTATTAATATTATTATTATTAATATTGTTATTATTACTATTATTTTTATTATTATGAAT
The DNA here is from genome assembly GCF_964194025.1 of Convolutriloba macropyga. Lineage (NCBI taxonomy): Eukaryota > Metazoa > Xenacoelomorpha > Acoela > Convolutidae > Convolutriloba > Convolutriloba macropyga. The sequence continues at coordinate 20,517 of NW_027453574.1, read as the reverse complement.
GATACAATTATTATTATTATTATTATTATTATTATTATTATTATTATTATTATTATTATTATTATTATTCTTATTATTATTATTGTTATTATTCTTATTATTGTTGTTGTTATTATTATTCTTATTATCATTATTATTATTATTATTATTATTATTATTATATTATTATTATTATTATTATTATTATTATTATTATTATTATTATTATTATTATTACTATTATTATTATTACTACTACTATTATTATTAGTATTTCTATTATTATTATTATAATTATTGTTACTATTATTATTATTATTATTATCATCATCATTTTTAATGTTATTATTTTTGTTCGACAAGCAGTCAAGTAAAAGAAGGAAACAGCATTGTTATTTACGAACAAAAGCAAAGTTGAGCTGACATTTTGACTTAAAGAATTCAGATTATCTGACTGGTAAAATCAATGCCTGATATTATAAATTTTTAACAGAATCAAGGTTATAAATGGTGTACGCAAAGAGTTTCGTTGTTATTTACACTTTTTGAGGGTATTTGATTTGAGCAAACAGATATAGATGGTTGAAAAATTTAAAAGCTAAATTTTCTATTTATTTATATCACCATGAATATTACTGCACGAAGTTTGCTTTTGTCTCTAAATAATGTTATGACTATATTCTACTATTACTTGATTTTTAACAAAATTTCGAGAAAAATAGCATTTCAAAAACTACTTTTTCAATTTTTTAAACTACTTTTTTTAAAAAGACTCTAAATATATACAATAAAAAATTGATTGAGAAAAAAATACCTTTTAACTTTGAGCTACGAAAGATGTATATAATGCTAAAATAATCAGCGCAAGTTTTAGGAGCTGCTTATCAAGTTCTGATTTTCGAAAGAATGGATCAAATGAGTTTTTTTGTAGACTCTTAACGCGGCGATCAGGTGATAAACTTTTCTTAAGCCAAAGTAAGACAATACGGTATCGGCGTTTTATGACTGACTGCTCTCTAAAATGAGTAAAAACTTTTGAAGTCAAAACAATTACATAATTCTGTTCATTTTTTTCTATCGAAGTTACTTGAGTTCAGTAGACATGAACTCGGCTAACTTAATAGATCATTGTAGCGTTGTGCGTTATTGAATATGACGCTGCTTTAATTTTAATGCTGTGATTGAAAATTTAGTTCTAATCTGTGTGATACTCAAAAGTGCACTTCACATAACTATTGGTGAACTTCGAAGCACTTTTTATGATATTCTTAAGCGAATTGCAAGCGATGTTCTCGTTTCTTCGTTTTAACGGTTCTTAAGATCAACAAGTCCGTAAATTAAAAGATACGACAGGAAATGGATGTTGATCTTTTTTTTCTAAGCGTTTTTTCTTGAAACTCTTCTTGGAATCAGAAATTTTAACAAGATGATGTAAACTGATCAACAAAAAAAATTCTGAAAAGAGCAGCAAAAATAAATTTGAATTAACACTTAACTTGGCTACCATGACTAGGTTTATAAAACAGCAGATCACCAGTTTAACAAATCAATTTTCCGCAGTTCATTTCAGTTTTCCAGATATGAAATATATGTTTCTATTCGCCATACTTTGGTCAGGTAAGAAAAAAAACTCCTTATTAATTAAACTTAATCAATCGCGTTTTCATTTGGAATAGTAAAACAATCGGGTTTTCAACTAGGATAGTGGAATCCACACTATTTGGTTTGCAAATGGGATACTGAAACCCGCACAACCGAAAGTCATGAGACATTAAGGAGGCTTCTTTTGCTTGCAGTTGTTGTCTGTCAGCAGAGCTATTTGGTTCAATGTCTTTCTTAGCAATTCAGAGAGTCCTCCAAATGATTCAAAAGCCATGGGAATAAATTGAACACCTATGATGGCACATTGTTGGGAATATTGCTCTAACTTCCTGCCTTCCGCAGCTCTCAGGGCAAAACCAGACCTCCTCGCCGCATTTGAAAAAAATACTTGGTTGAAGTTGGGAGGTAATGGTTATATCCAGAGCTGACGGTTGCCCAGCAGACCAACAAGCTAAATACACATCTCAAGGTCGAGAATTTGTTTCTGGTATAAGGTTTTTCTGCTCGCAAAATGGTGACAGGTTGGCAGCGCTGCAAGCGGAAAAAATTTCGCCCCGCCCATGACATGCAACAACGAAATCATATCGCCCCGCTCATGACATGCAACAGCATGATCACCGAGTGTATCCAAAGATCCTGTTTTACAATAGGGACACTTCCTTTCTTTTTCATATATGGGAGTGCCAAGTCTGTACTTCACAGCTGCACGAAACTCGTTTGGCAAGGGATGGAGGCCAAGAACCCGTATGGCAGCTGCTGATAAACCTGCTCCTGATTTAGGCAGAGAGAGTGACAAGGCATTTGTTTCATCAATCATTTTGGTAAAAGTGTGATCTGCTATCGGACTTTGGCCAGTTGTAAGCTCTACTAAAGTAGCAGACTGCGATATCGAACCAATATAGGCTGCTATTATCTTATCAGACGCTCGTCGGATTCCAATTCCAGTCTTATTGATAGACAAACATGCTTGATGCCATGATTCAGTCGGACAAGACTGTTCCCAGTATATTCTCAAAGGTTGTTCTTTGAAGCGAGTCAAATTCCTCAAAAATATTTATAGCTTCCTCTGATGGTGTATTGCAGAGCTTTGAGTACACCATTTTTGGTGCACCCAGGCAACTACGTAGAATGCCAAGAGAACACTGTGGGTCGTTTATGTACTCGAATTTCTCCAGTAATTTTTCGATCTTTTGAACACGCTTCTGTATCGAGGAGGCAACGAATCGGGGGGATCCAACAGCAGCACCCAGTGTTTCAAGTTGCTCTCTACTGTTTCTTTTAATTCTGCTATCGATCGTGTTCAGAGCTTCTTTTGACCAGACCTCACATTTGTCTCTTCTGAGTTCTAGGCCGAAAGTTTCGCCCAATACAGTCAATATATCTAAAGCCTCGTTCAGTTCGGGTTCTGTTCCAGAATAATAGCATCGTCAAGGTAC
>NW_027453573.1:0-2000 GCF_964194025.1 Convolutriloba macropyga | reverse complement strand
TTTTTTAATAAAAAATGTCGTTTTACAAAAATAATTTTTTTTTGAAAAATGTCGTTTTTTACATAAGGTTTTTAATCAAAATAGTAAATTTTGTTGTTTTTTATTTTCCTATTTTTACATTTTTCAGTTTTTGAAGTTTTTCAATGTAAAATTTAATTATTTTTTCATTAACAAAGGTCGTTTTACTAAAAAAGTTTTTTTTTCAAAAATATCGTTTTTTACATAAGGTTTTTAACAAAAAATGTAAATTTTGTTGTTTTTTATTTTTCTATTTTTACGTTTTTCAGTTTTTGAAGTTTTTTAATGTAAAATTTAATTACTTTTTTATTAAAAAATGTCGTTTTATTAAAATAATTTTTATCAAAAATGTCGTTTTTTACATAAGGTTTTTAACAAAAAATGTAAACTTTGTTGTTTTTTATTTTTCTATTATTACAATTTTCAGTTTTTGAAGTTTTTTTCATGTAAAATTTTCAATTTAATTATTTTTTGCATTAAAAAATGTTGTTTTACTAAAAAACTTTTTTTTCAAAAATGTAGTTTTTTACATAAGGTTTTTAACAACAAATGTAAATTTTGTTGTTTTTATTTTTCTATTTTTACATTTTTCAGTTTTTGAAGTTTTTTAATGTAAAATTTTCAATTTAAATATTTTTTTTCATTGAAAAATGTTGTTTTATTAAAATAATTTTTTTTCAAAAATGTCGTTTTTTACATAAGGTTTTAACCAAAAATGTATATTTTGTTGTTCTTTATTTTTATATTTTTCAATTTTTCAGCTTTTGAAGTTTTTTCATTGTAAATGAAAAAACTTCAAAATTTGAAAAAAGGAAAAATATAAAAATAAAGAACAACAAAATATACATTTTTGGTTAAAACCTTATGTAAAAAACGACATTTTTGAAAAAAATTATTTTAATAAAACAACATTTTTCAATGAAAAAAAATATTTAAATTGAAAATTTTACATTAAAAAACTTCAAAAACTGAAAAATGTAAAAATAGAAAAATAAAAACAACAAAATTTACATTTGTTGTTAAAAACCTTATGTAAAAAACTACATTTTTGAAAAAAAAGTTTTTTAGTAAAACAACATTTTTTAATGAAAAAAATAATTAAATTGAAAATTTTACATGAAAAAAACTTCAAAAACTGAAAATTGTAATAATAGAAAAATAAAAAACAACAAAGTTTACATTTTTTGTTAAAAACCTTATGTAAAAAACGACATTTTTGATAAAAATTATTTTAATAAAACGACATTTTTTTAATAAAAAAGTAATTAAATTTTACATTAAAAAACTTCAAAAACTGAAAAACGTAAAAATAGAAAAATAAAAAACAACAAAATTTACATTTTTTGTTAAAAACCTTATGTAAAAAACGATATTTTTCAAAAAAAAACTTTTTTAGTAAAACGACATTTGTTAATGAAAAAATAATTAAATTTTACACTGAAAAACTTCAAAAACTGAAAAATGTAAAAATAGGAAAATAAAAAACAACAAAATTTACTATTTTGATTAAAAACCTTATGTAAAAAACGACATTTTCAAAAAAAAATTATTTTTGTAAAACGACATTTTTTATTAAAAAAGTAATTAAATTTTTCATTAAAAAAACTTCAAAAACTGAAAAACGTAAAAATAGAAAAATAAAAAACAACAAAATTTACATTTGTTAAAAACCTTATGTAAAAAACGACATTTTTGAAAAAAAAAACTATTTTAGTAAACCGACATTTGTTAATGAAAAAATAATTAAATTTTACATTAAAAAACTTCAAAAACTGAAAAATGTAAAAATAGGAAAATAAAAAACAACAAAATTTACATTTTTTAATAAAAACCTTATGTAAAAAACGACATTTTTGAAAAAAAAAAATTATTTTAGTAAAACAACATTTTTTATTAAAAAAGTAATTAAATATTACAATAAAAAACTTCAAAAACTGAAAAATGTAAAAATAGAAAAATAAAAACCATCAAAATTAACATTT
>NW_027453572.1:0-21892 GCF_964194025.1 Convolutriloba macropyga | reverse complement strand
AGCTTGAGTTAGCTTGAGTTAGCTTGAGTTAGCTTGTCTTAGCTTTAGCTAGCTTGAGTTAGCTTGAACTAGCTTTAGCTACCTTGAGTTAGCTTGAGTTAGCTCGGGTTAGCTTGAGTTAGCTTGAGTTAGCTTGAGTTAGCTTTAGCTAGCTTGAGTTAGCTTGAGTTAGCTTGAGTTAGCTTGAGTTAGCTTGAATTAGCTTGAGTTAGCTTGAGTTAGCTTTAGCTAGCTTGGGTTAGCTTGAGCTAGCTTGAGTTAGCTCGGGTTAGCTTGAGTTAGCTTGAGTTAGCTTTAGCTAGCTTGAGTTAGCTTGAGTTAGCTTGAGTTAGCTTGAGTTAGCTTTAGCTAGCTTGAGTTAGCTTGAACTAGCTTGAGTTAGCTTGAGCTAGCTTGAGTTAGCTTGAGTTAGCTTGAGTTAGCTTTAGCTAGCTTGAGTTAGCTTGAACTAGCTTTAGTTAGCTTGAGTTAGCTTGAGTTAGCTTGAGTTAGCTTGAGTTAGCTTGTCTTAGCTTTAGCTAGCTTGAGTTAGCTTGAACTAGCTTTAGCTACCTTGAGTTAGCTTGAGTTAGCTCGGGTTAGCTTGAGTTAGCTTGAGTTAGCTTGAGTTAGCTTTAGCTAGCTTGAGTTAGCTTGAGTTAGCTTGAGTTAGCTTGAGTTAGCTTGAGTTAGCTTGAGTTAGCTTGTCTTAGCTTTAGCTAGCTTGAGTTAGCTTGAACTAGCTTTAGCTACCTTGAGTTAGCTTGAGTTAGCTCGGGTTAGCTTGAGTTAGCTTGAGTTAGCTTGAGTTAGCTTTAGCTAGCTTGAGTTAGCTTGAGTTAGCTTGAGTTAGCTTGAGTTAGCTTGAATTAGCTTGAGTTAGCTTGAGTTAGCTTTAGCTAGCTTGGGTTAGCTTGAGCTAGCTTGAGTTAGCTCGGGTTAGCTTGAGTTAGCTTGAGTTAGCTTTAGCTAGCTTGAGTTAGCTTGAGTTAGCTTGAGTTAGCTTGAGTTAGCTTTAGCTAGCTTGAGTTAGCTTGAACTAGCTTGAGTTAGCTTGAGCTAGCTTGAGTTAGCTTGAGTTAGCTTGAGTTAGCTTTAGCTAGCTTGAGTTAGCTTGAACTAGCTTGAGTTAGCTTGAGTTAGCTTGAGTTAGCTTGAGTTAGCTTGAGTTAGCTTGTCTTAGCTTTAGCTAGCTTGAGTTAGCTTGAACTAGCTTTAGCTACCTTGAGTTAGCTTGAGTTAGCTCGGGTTAGCTTGAGTTAGCTTGAGTTAGCTTGAGTTAGCTTTAGCTAGCTTGAGTTAGCTTGAGTTAGCTTGAGTTAGCTTGAACTAGCTTGAGTTAGCTTGAGTTAGCTTGAGTTAGCTTGAGTTAGCTTGAGTTAGCTTGTCTTAGCTTTAGCTAGCTTGAGTTAGCTTGAACTAGCTTTAGCTACCTTCAGTTAGCTTGAGTTAGCTCGGGTTAGCTTGAGTTAGCTTGAGTTAGCTTGAGTTAGCTTTAGCTAGCTTGAGTTAGCTTGAGTTAGCTTGAGTTAGCTTGAGTTAGCTTGAATTAGCTTGAGTTAGCTTGAGTTAGCTTTAGCTAGCTTGGGTTAGCTTGAGCTAGCTTGAGTTAGCTCGGGTTAGCTTGAGTTAGCTTGAGTTAGCTTTAGCTAGCTTGAGTTAGCTTGAGTTAGCTTGAGTTAGCTTGAGTTAGCTTTAGCTAGCTTGAGTTAGCTTGAGCTAGCTGAGTTAGCTTGAGTTAGCTAGCTTGAGCTTGAGCTAGCTAGCTAGCTTGAGCTTGAGCTAGCTAGCTCGCTTGAGCTTGAGCTTGAGCTAGCTAGCTTGAGCTTGAGCTAGCTAGCTAGCTTGAGCTTGAGCTTGAGCTAGCTGGCTTGAGCTTGAGCTAGCTAGCTTGAGCTTGAGCTAGCTAGCTAGCTAGCTTGAGCTTGAGCTTGAGCTAGCTAGCTAGCTTGAGCTAGCTATCTAGCTTGAGCTTGAGCTAGCTAGCTAGCTTGAGCTTGAGCTTGAGCTTGAGCTAGCTGGCTTGAGCTTGAGCTAGCTAGCTTGAGCTTGAGCTAGCTAGCTAGCTTGAGCTTGAGCTTGAGCTAGCTGGCTTGAGCTTGAGCTAGCTAGCTTGAGCTTGAGCTAGCTAGCTAGCTTGAGCTTGAGCTTGAGCTAGCTAGCTAGCTAGCTTGAGCTTGAGCTTGAGCTTGAGCTAGCTAGCTTGAGCTTGAGCTAGCTAGCTAGCTTGAGCTTGAGCTTGAGCTAGCTAGCTTGAGCTTGAGCTTGAGCTAGCTAGCTTGAGCTTGAGCTTGAGCTAGCTAGCTTGAGCTTGAGCTTGAGCTAGCTAGCTTGAGCTTGAGCTTGAGCTAGCTAGCTAGCTAGCTTGAGCTTGAGCTAGCTAGCTTGAGCTTGAGCTAGCTAGCTAGCTTGAGATTGAGCTTGAGCTAGCTGGCTTGAGCTTGAGCTAGCTAGCTTGAGCTTGAGCTAGCTAGCTTGAGCTTGAGCTAGCTAGCTAGCTTGAACTTGAGCTAGCTAGCTAGCTTGAGCTTGAGCTTGAGCTAGCTAGCTAGCTTGAGCTTGAGCTTGAGCTAGCTGGCTTGAGCTTGAGCTAGCTAGCTTGAGCTTGAGCTAGCTAGCTTGAGCTTGAGCTAGCTAGCTAGCTTGAACTTGAGCTAGCTAGCTAGCTTGAGCTTGAGCTAGCTAGCTAGCTTGAGCTTGAGCTAGCTAGCTAGCTTGAGCTTGAGCTTGAGCTAGCTAGCTTGAGCTTGAGCTTGAGCTAGCTAGCTAGCTTGAGCTTGAGCTAGCTAGCTTGAGCTTGAGCTAGCTAGCTTGAGCTTGAGCTAGCTAGCTAGCTTGAGCTTGAGCTAGCTAGCTAGCTTGAACTTGAGCTAGCTAGCTAGCTTGAGCTTGAGCTAGCTAGCTAGCTTGAGCTAGCTAGCTAGCTTGAGCTTGAGCTTGAGCTAGCTAGCTTGAGCTTGAGCTAGCTAGCTAGCTTGAGCTTGAGCTAGCTAGCTAGCTTGAGCTTGAGCTAGCTAGCTAGCTTGAGCTTGAGCTTGAGCTAGCTAGCTTGAGCTTGAGCTTGAGCTAGCTAGCTAGCTTGAGCTTGAGCTAGCTAGCTTGAGCTTGAGCTAGCTAGCTTGAGCTTGAGCTAGCTAGCAAGCTTGTGCTTGAGCTAGCTAGCTAGCTTGAGCTTGAGCTTGAGCTAGCTAGCTTGAGCTTGAGCTAGCTAGCTTGAGCTTGAGCTAGCTAGCTTGAGCTTGAGCTAGCTAGCAAGCTTGTGCTTGAGCTAGCTAGCTAGCTTGAGCTTGAGCTTGAGCTAGCTGGCTTGAGCTTGAGCTAGCTAGCTTGAGCTTGAGCTAGCTAGCTTGAGCTTGACCTAGCTAGCTAGCTTGAACTTGAGCTAGCTAGCTAGCTTGAGCTTGAGCTAGCTAGCTAGCTTGAGCTTGAGCTAGCTAGCTAGCTTGAGCTTGAGCTTGAGCTAGCTAGCTTGAGCTTGAGCTTGAGCTAGCTAGCTAGCTTGAGCTTGAGCTAGCTAGCTTGAGCTTGAGCTAGCTAGCTTGAGCTTGAGCTAGCTAGCTAGCTTGAGCTTGAGCTAGCTAGCTAGCTTGAACTTGAGCTAGCTAGCTAGCTTGAGTTTGAGCTAGCTAGCTTGAGCTTGAGCTAGCTAGCTTGAGCTTGAGCTAGCTAGCTAGCTTGAACTTGAGCTAGCTAGCTAGCTTGAGCTTGAGCTAGCTAGCTAGCTTGAGCTTGAGCTAGCTAGCTAGCTTGAGCTTGAGCTTGAGCTAGCTAGCTTGAGCTTGAGCTTGAGCTAGCTAGCTAGCTTGAGCTTGAGCTAGCTAGCTTGAGCTTGAGCTAGCTAGCTTGAGCTTGAGCTAGCTAGCTAGCTTGAGCTTGAGCTAGCTAGCTAGCTTGAACTTGAGCTAGCTAGCTAGCTTGAGCTTGAGCTAGCTAGCTTGAGCTTGAGCTAGCTAGCTAGCTTGAGCTTGAGCTTGAGCTAGCTAGCTAGCTAGCTTGAGCTTGAGCTTGAGCTTGAGCTAGCTAGCTTGAGCTTGAGCTAGCTAGCTAGCTTGAGCTTGGGCTTGAGCTAGCTAGCTTGAGCTTGAGCTTGAGCTAGCTAGCTTGAGCTTGAGCTTGAGCTAGCTAGCTTGAGCTTGAGCTTGAGCTAGCTAGCTTGAGCTTGAGCTTGAGCTAGCTAGCTAGCTAGCTTGAGCTTGAGCTAGCTAGCTTGAGCTTGAGCTAGCTAGCTAGCTTGAGCTTGAGCTTGAGCTAGCTGGCTTGAGCTTGAGCTAGCTAGCTTGAGCTTGAGCTAGCTAGCTTGAGCTTGAGCTAGCTAGCTAGCTTGAACTTGAGCTAGCTAGCTAGCTTGAGCTTGAGCTTGAGCTTGAGCTAGCTAGCTAGCTTGAGCTTGAGCTTGAGCTAGCTGGCTTGAGCTTGAGCTAGCTAGCTTGAGCTTGAGCTAGCTAGCTTGAGCTTGAGCTAGCTAGCTAGCTTGAACTTGAGCTAGCTAGCTAGCTTGAGCTTGAGCTAGCTAGCTAGCTTGAGCTTGAGCTAGCTAGCTAGCTTGAGCTTGAGCTTGAGCTAGCTAGCTTGAGCTTGAGCTTGAGCTAGCTAGCTAGCTTGAGCTTGAGCTAGCTAGCTTGAGCTTGAGCTAGATAGCTTGAGCTTGAGCTAGCTAGCTAGCTTGAGCTTGAGCTAGCTAGCTAGCTTGAACTTGAGCTAGCTAGCTAGCTTGAGCTTGAGCTAGCTAGCTAGCTTGAGCTAGCTAGCTAGCTTGAGCTTGAGCTTGAGCTAGCTAGCTTGAGCTTGAGCTAGCTAGCTAGCTTGAGCTTGAGCTAGCTAGCTAGCTTGAGCTTGAGCTAGCTAGCTAGCTTGAGCTTGAGCTTGAGCTAGCTAGCTTGAGCTTGAGCTTGAGCTAGCTAGCTAGCTTGAGCTTGAGCTAGCTAGCTTGAGCTTGAGCTAGCTAGCTTGAGCTTGAGCTAGCTAGCAAGCTTGTGCTTGAGCTAGCTAGCTAGCTTGAGCTTGAGCTTGAGCTAGCTAGCTTGAGCTTGAGCTAGCTAGCTTGAGCTTGAGCTAGCTAGCTTGAGCTTGAGCTAGCTAGCAAGCTTGTGCTTGAGCTAGCTAGCTAGCTTGAGCTTGAGCTTGAGCTAGCTGGCTTGAGCTTGAGCTAGCTAGCTTGAGCTTGAGCTAGCTAGCTTGAGCTTGAGCTAGCTAGCTAGCTTGAACTTGAGCTAGCTAGCTAGCTTGAGCTTGAGCTAGCTAGCTAGCTTGAGCTTGAGCTAGCTAGCTAGCTTGAGCTTGAGCTTGAGCTAGCTAGCTTGAGCTTGAGCTTGAGCTAGCTAGCTAGCTTGAGCTTGAGCTAGCTAGCTTGAGCTTGAGCTAGCTAGCTTGAGCTTGAGCTAGCTAGCTAGCTTGAGCTTGAGCTAGCTAGCTAGCTTGAACTTGAGCTAGCTAGCTAGCTTGAGTTTGAGCTAGCTAGCTTGAGCTTGAGCTAGCTAGCTTGAGCTTGAGCTAGCTAGCTAGCTTGAACTTGAGCTAGCTAGCTAGCTTGAGCTTGAGCTAGCTAGCTAGCTTGAGCTTGAGCTAGCTAGCTAGCTTGAGCTTGAGCTTGAGCTAGCTAGCTTGAGCTTGAGCTTGAGCTAGCTAGCTAGCTTGAGCTTGAGCTAGCTAGCTTGAGCTTGAGCTAGCTAGCTTGAGCTTGAGCTAGCTAGCTAGCTTGAGCTTGAGCTAGCTAGCTAGCTTGAACTTGAGCTAGCTAGCTAGCTTGAGCTTGAGCTAGCTAGCTAGCTTGAGCTAGCTAGCTAGCTTGAGCTTGAGCTTGAGCTTGAGCTTGAGCTAGCTAGCTTGAGCTTGAGCTAGCTAGCTAGCTTGAGCTTGAGCTAGCTAGCTAGCTTGAGCTTGAGCTAGCTAGCTAGCTTGAGCTTGAGCTTGAGCTAGCTAGCTTGAGCTTGAGCTAGCTAGCTAGCTTGAGCTTGAGCTAGCTAGCTAGCTTGAGCTTGAGCTTGAGCTAGCTAGCTTGAGCTTGAGCTTGAGCTAGCTAGCTAGCTTGAGCTTGAGCTAGCTAGCTTGAGCTTGAGCTAGCTAGCTTGAGCTTGAGCTAGCTAGCTAGCTTGTGCTTGAGCTAGCTAGCTAGCTTGAGCTTGAGCTTGAGCTAGCTGGCTTGAGCTTGAGCTAGCTAGCTTGAGCTTGAGCTAGCTAGCTTGAGCTTGAGCTAGCTAGCTAGCTTGAACTTGAGCTAGCTAGCTAGCTTGAGCTTGAGCTAGCTAGCTAGCTTGAGCTTGAGCTAGCTAGCTAGCTTGAGCTTGAGCTTGAGCTAGCTAGCTTGAGCTTGAGCTTGAGCTAGCTAGCTAGCTTGAGCTTGAGCTAGCTAGCTTGAGCTTGAGCTAGCTAGCTTGAGCTTGAGCTAGCTAGCTAGCTTGAGCTTGAGCTAGCTAGCTAGCTTGAACTTGAGCTAGCTAGCTAGCTTGAGCTTGAGCTAGCTAGCTAGCTTGAGCTAGCTAGCTAGCTTGAGCTTGAGCTTGAGCTAGCTAGCTTGAGCTTGAGCTAGCTAGCTAGCTTGAGCTTGAGCTAGCTAGCTAGCTTGAGCTTGAGCCAGCTAGCTAGCTTGAGCTTGAGCTTGAGCTAGCTAGCTTGAGCTTGAGCTTGAGCTAGCTAGCTAGCTTGAGCTTGAGCTAGCTAGCTTGAGCTTGAGCTAGCTAGCTTGAGCTTGAGCTAGCTAGCAAGCTTGTGCTTGAGCTAGCTAGCTAGCTTGAGCTTGAGCTTGAGCTAGCTAGCTTGAGCTTGAGCTAGCTAGCTTGAGCTTGAGCTAGCTAGCTTGAGCTTGAGCTAGCTAGCAAGCTTGTGCTTGAGCTAGCTAGCTAGCTTGAGCTTGAGCTTGAGCTAGCTGGCTTGAGCTTGAGCTAGCTAGCTTGAGCTTGAGCTAGCTAGCTTGAGCTTGAGCTAGCTAGCTAGCTTGAACTTGAGCTAGCTAGCTAGCTTGAGCTTGAGCTAGCTAGCTAGCTTGAGCTTGAGCTAGCTAGCTAGCTTGAGCTTGAGCTTGAGCTAGCTAGCTTGAGCTTGAGCTTGAGCTAGCTAGCTAGCTGGAGCTTGAGCTAGCTAGCTTGAGCTTGAGCTAGCTAGCTTGAGCTTGAGCTAGCTAGCTAGCTTGAGCTTGAGCTAGCTAGCTAGCTTGAACTTGAGCTAGCTAGCTAGCTTGAGTTTGAGCTAGCTAGCTTGAGCTTGAGCTAGCTAGCTTGAGCTTGAGCTAGCTAGCTAGCTTGAACTTGAGCTAGCTAGCTAGCTTGAGCTTGAGCTAGCTAGCTAGCTTGAGCTTGAGCTAGCTAGCTAGCTTGAGCTTGAGCTTGAGCTAGCTAGCTTGAGCTTGAGCTTGAGCTAGCTAGCTAGCTTGAGCTTGAGCTAGCTAGCTTGAGCTTGAGCTAGCTAGCTTGAGCTTGAGCTAGCTAGCTAGCTTGAGCTTGAGCTAGCTAGCTAGCTTGAACTTGAGCTAGCTAGCTAGCTTGAGCTTGAGCTAGCTAGCTAGCTTGAGCTAGCTAGCTAGCTTGAGCTTGAGCTTGAGCTTGAGCTAGCTAGCTTGAGCTTGAGCTAGCTAGCTAGCTTGAGCTTGAGCTAGCTAGCCAGCTTGAGCTTGAGCTAGCTAGCTAGCTTGAGCTTGAGCTTGAGCTAGCTAGCTTGAGCTTGAGCTTGAGCTAGCTAGCTAGCTTGAGCTTGAGCTAGCTAGCTAGCTTGAGCTTGAGCTTGAGCTAGCTAGCTTGAGCTTGAGCTTGAGCTAGCTAGCTAGCTTGAGCTTGAGCTAGCTAGCTTGAGCTTGAGCTAGCTAGCTTGAGATTGAGCTAGCTAGCTAGCTTGTGCTTGAGCTAGCTAGCTAGCTTGAGCTTGAGCTTGAGCTAGCTGGCTTGAGCTTGAGCTAGCTAGCTTGAGCTTGAGCTAGCTAGCTTGAGCTTGAGCTAGCTAGCTAGCTTGAACTTGAGCTAGCTAGCTAGCTTGAGCTTGAGCTTGAGCTAGCTAGCTAGCTTGAGCTTGAGCTAGCTAGCTAGCTTGAGCTTGAGCTTGAGCTAGCTAGCTTGAGCTTGAGCTTGAGCTAGCTAGCTAGCTTGAGCTTGAGCTAGCTAGCTTGAGCTTGAGCTAGCTAGCTTGAGCTTGAGCTAGCTAGCTAGCTTGAGCTTGAGCTAGCTAGCTAGCTTGAACTTGAGCTAGCTAGCTAGCTTGAGCTTGAGCTAGCTAGCTAGCTTGAGCTAGCTAGCTAGCTTGAGCTTGAGCTTGAGCTTGAGCTAGCTAGCTTGAGCTTGAGCTAGCTAGCTAGCTTGAGCTTGAGCTAGCTAGCTAGCTTGAGCTTGAGCTAGCTAGCTAGCTTGAGCTTGAGCTTGAGCTAGCTAGCTTGAGCTTGAGCTTGAGCTAGCTAGCTAGCTTGAGCTTGAGCTAGCTAGCTTGAGCTTGAGCTAGCTAGCTTGAGCTTGAGCTAGCTAGCTAGCTTGAGCTTGAGCTAGCTAGCTAGCTTGAGCTTGAGCTAGCTGGCTTGAGCTTGAGCTAGATAGCTTGAGCTTGAGCTAGCTAGCTAGCTTGAGCTAGCTAGCTAGAGCTCGACCTATGAAAAGCTGCGCAAACACTTATTCTATAATAATTGCGAAAATTAAAAATTTCACAAGTGAAAAGCTGCATAAACAGTAATTCTATGTGTGGGGCATTATTAGGGGGAGGTGTCTTGTCAAAATATGGCTGGACTAAAGACCTCAACCCAGATAGGGTGGAAGGCCCTATGATCGGTCTGTTACTAATCGGTGACCGATAAAGACCTGACCAAGGCCTGTAGTAAGCTTGGTTAGGCATTACAGGAGATAACACTAAGACCGAGGGGTCTTAGAGAGCCCTCTAGCGGGGCGAATAGAGCTAGATCGAGCCTTGGGAAAGCTAGATCGAGCAGGACTGAAGCTAAAGGATAGACCGAGAGGTCTGTCTGGTCCTCCTAGAGAGGCCAAGAGAAAGTACGAGAAGCCAACTAAAGCTTGATCGGGCCTTCAGCAAGCACGACCGAGCTGTACCGGAGCTAACACTAAGACCGAGGGGTCTTAGAGAGCCCTCTAGCGGGGCGAATAGAGCTAGATCGAGCCTTGGGAAAGCTAGATCGAGCAGGACTGAAGCTAAACGATAGACCGAGAGGTCTGTCTGGTCCTCCTAGAGAGGCCAAGAGAAAAAACGAGAAGCTAACTAAAGCTTGATCGGGCCTTCAGCAAGCACGACCGAGCTGTACCGGAGCTAACACTAAGACCGAGGGGTCTTAGAGAGCCCTCTAGCGGGGCGAATAGAGCTTGATCAAGCCTTGGGCAAGCTAGATCGAGCAGGACTGAAGCTAAGCAAGAGACCGAGAGGTCTGTCTGGTCCTCCTAGAGAGGCCAAGAGAAAGTACGAGAAGCCAACTAAAGCTTGATCGGGCCTTCAGCAAGCACGACCGAGCTGTACCGGAGCTAACACTAAGACCGAGGGGTCTTAGAGAGCCCTCTAGCGGGGCGAATAGAGCTAGATCGAGCCTTGGGAAAGCTAGATCGAGCAGGACTGAAGCTAAACGATAGACCGAGAGGTCTGTCTGGTCCTCCTAGAGAGGCCAAGAGAAAGTACGAGAAGCTAACTAAAGCTTGATCGCGCCTTCAGCAAGCACGATTGAGCAAGACCGGAGCTAACACTAAGACCGAAGTGTCTTAGAGAGCCCTCTGGTGGGGCGAATAGAGCTAGATCGAGCCTTGGGAAAGCTAGATCGAGTAAGATTGAAGCTGAAAGAGTGTCAGAGGAGCAAATGAACCTCCAAAAAGTGAAAATCAAATTTTAGAAAAAACACAAGTTAAATACTGCATGGACAGTATTTCTATGTGTGGGGCATTATTAGGGGGAGGTGTCTTGTCAAAATATGGCTGGACTAAAGACCTCAACCCGGATAGGGTGGAAGGCCCCATGATCGGTCTGTTACTAATCGGTGACCGATAAAGACCTGACCAAGGCCTGTAGTAAGCTTGGTTAGGCATTACAGGAGTTAACACTAAGACCGAGGGGTCTTAGAGAGCCCTCTAGCGGGGCGAATAGAGCTAGATCGAGCCTTGGGAAAGCTAGATCGAGCAGGACTGAAGCTAAGCAAGAGACCGAAAGGTCTGTCTGGTCCTCCTAGAGAGGCCAAGAGAAAGTACGAGAAGCTAACTAAAGCTTGATCAGGCCTTCAGCAAGCACGACCGAGCTGTACCGGAGCTAACACTAAGACCGAGGGGTCTTAGAGAGCCCTCTAGCAGGGCGAATAGATCTAGATCGAGCCTTGGGAAAGCTAGATCGAGCAGGACTGAAGCTAAACGATAGACCGAGAGGTCTGTCTGGTCCTCCTAGAGAGGCCAAGAGAAAGTACGAGAAGCTAACTAAAGCTTGATCGGGCCTTCAGCAAGCACGACCGAGCTGTACCGGAGCTAACACTAAGACCGAGGGGTCTTAGAGAGCCCTCTAGCAGGGCGAATAGAGCTAGATCGAGCCTTGGGAAAGCTAGATCAAGCAGGACTGAAGCTAAACGATAGACCGAGAGGTCTGTCTGGTCCTCCTATAGAGGCCAAGAGAAAGTACGAGAATCTAACTAAAGCTTGATCGGGCCTTCAGCAAGCACGACCGAGCTGTACCGGAGCTAACACTAAGACCGAGGGGTCTTAGAGAGCCCTCTAGCAGGGCGAATAGAGCTAGATCGAGCCTTGGGAAAGCTAGATCGAGCAGGACTGAAGCTAAACGATAGACCGAGAGGTCTGTCTGGTCCTCCTAGAGAGGCCAAGAGGAAGTACGAGAAGCTAACTAAAGCTTGATCGCGCCTTCAGCAAGCACGATTGAGCAAGACCGGAGCTAACACTAAGACCGAAGTGTCTTAGAGAGCCCTCTAGTGGGGCGAATAGAGCTAGATCGAGCCTTGGGAAAGCTAGATCGAGTAAGATTGAAGCTGAAAGAGTGTCAGAGGAGCAAATGAACCTCCAAAAAGTGAAAATCAAATTTTAGAAAAAAACACAAGTTAAATACTGCATGGACAGTAATTCTATGTGTGGGGCATTATTAGGGAGAGGTGTCTTGTCAAAATATGGCTGGACTAAAGACCTCAACCCGGATAGGGTGGAAGGCCCTATGATTGGTCTGTTACTAATCGGTGACCGATAAAGACCTGACCAAGGCCTGTAGTAAGCTTGGTTAGGCATTACAGAAGATAACACTAAGACCGAGGGGTCTTAGAGAGCCCTCTAGCGGGGCGAATAGAGCTTGATCAAGCCTTGGGCAAGCTAGATCGAGCAGGACTGAAGCTAAACGATAGACCGAGAGGTCTGTCTGGTCCTCCTAGAGAGGCCAAGAGAAAGTACGAGAATCTAACTAAAGCTGGGTCGGGCCTTCAGCAAGCACGACCGAGCAGTACCGGAGCTAACACTAAGACCGAGGGGTCTTAGAGAGCCCTCTAGTGGGGCGAATAGAGCTAGATCGAGCCTTGGGAAAGCTAGATCGAGCAGGACTGAAGCTAAACGATAAACCGAAAGGTCTGACGGGTCCTCATAAGAGGCATGGAGAAAGATCTGATACTAAAGTACCTCTCGGAAGTAATAAAATATGCCTGATGAAGCCGGGTATGATGTTTGTTGTTTGATGGCATTCATCGATTAGGTCTGGTGGATTCCCCATTACTCCGAGTGGTACTAGTAGAGGCTCCTACAGGGGTGAGCAAAGCGAGATCAAGCCTTAGGCAAGCTAGATCGAGCAGAACTGAAGCTGAAAAGCAAAATAAATGACAGGTCTGTCCAAATCAATAAACTTGAAATCCAGTGTGGTCACCACGGGTCACGAGGTGAATTCCTAGCGATTGTCTGCTGAACGTATAGGAAGGCCCGAAACGAACGATAATTTCATTGCACAGTGGAGATACTATACGTTCAGGAGTAGCATACATCGGGTTTGATCTATGATCATGTCTGGTCTCCGAGGATCCACCGGGTTACCAACTGGCACCGCTGTACTGGGTGTAAAACTGGGCCACCTGAAGTCCCGGGTGTAAAACTAGGTGCCTCTGTGCCAAAGTAGCGGCTTGCGTAGTGCATTATGCCTCCGGCTTGCGAAATGGTTATAAGCAATAACAACAGGACGCCGCGGGGTGTTCACTTAAAGGAGTAACGTTCTCTCAAGGGAGGGGATCTAAAAATCTTGATAAAACATTTATTCTATGCAAAATTTGTGCGCAAATTTTGCAAAGTAAAAAGCTGCACTGTAGCAAATTCTATGTGTGTAGCATTATTAGGGAAGTGTTGTTTGATGGCACCTCTCTACTTGATGCACCAAAGAACTACCTTGATGGCTCATGACCGCTGGTAATCTGTCGTCGCTAGTAGTTCGGAACTGAGAACAAATATGTTCGCAAATTACAACAATTATACAGCATATTGCTGAATAAAGCAGAACCGAATAATACTCAGTGACTTTACACCAAGACTGACTAATGTCTGGATTGTATCGTCCTACTCGAGTAAGGCGAAGAAAAGCTAGAAAGATACGCTTTTCACAAAGCAGGCTTAATGCATGCAAACCAAGGAGGAAGGAGTGATGCCCCTCCTTATAATAAGCAGAACCAAATAAAGAACAGACAGCATCATCTGTACAGTGACCAAGAAGAGGTGAAACTTCTGTATGTGAAAAGGCAATTTGAGCGAGATTTATTAGCAGACTAGTATTATGTTGTTTCTAGTAGGCGAAAGCCGAAACATCAACATGTGAAAATCTGATATTAAATCCTCAATCATTTTCCCTAGTATTATACAGCTATGAGTAACCTTAATTGGACACGGCAATTATTGCTGACCGGTGAAACTTTCGCATGGGAAAGACACACACACTTCTTGACAAAGCAATAAGTATTATGCTGTTTCTAGTACGCGAAAGCAGAAACATCAGCATGTGAAAGTTGTGAAGTTGAAGAATTTTTGTGTTGAGTACGATGTTGTTACTAGTAACCATGTCGACAGCTGAGAACTGTTCTCTAACCAATAGAAGGTGAAACTTCTGTATGTGAAAAGGCAATTTGAGCGAGATTTCTTAGCAGACTAGTATTATGTTGTTTCTAGTAGGCGAAAGCCGAAACATCAACATGTGAAAATCTGATATTAAATCCTCAATCATTTTCCCTAGTATTATACAGCTACTAGTAGCCGTAATTGGTCAGGGAAACATTGTTGACCGGTGAAACTTCACATGGGAAAGACACACAAATTACTTGACAAAACAATAAGTATTATGCTGTTTCTAGTATGCGAAAGCAGAAACATCAGCATGTGAAAGTTGTGAAGTTGAAAAGTTTTTGTGTTGAGTACGGTGTTGTTACTAGTAACCATGTCGACAGCTGGAAAGCTGTTCTCTAACCAATAAAAGGTAAAACTTCTGTATCTGAAGAGGCGGCGTGATTGAGATTTTTAACAGACTAGTATTATGTTGTTTCTAGTAGGCGAGAGCCGAAACATCGACATGTGAACATCTGGTTTTTAAATCATGAGTCAATTCTCCCTAGTATGATACAGTTGTTAGCCGGTATTGGTAACAGTAGAACAGAGATTTGGAGGGCAAAACCTGCTCATGGGAAATGCTCACAGAGCGCTATCTACCAGTACACATAGTATTATGCTGTTTCTAGTACGCGCGAGCCGAAACATCAGCATGTGAAATGTGTAATCGTGGGTAACTCTAAGTGTGTAGAGTACTGTGTAGTAACTAGTAGCCATGCCAAAGCATGCATTGAAACTCTTCGTGATTTAAAAAGCTCAAAGCAAGATTGACGAGGCCGCAAGGCTATGTCTTTCTAAATTCGAACAAATCGAAAGATTGTTCAAAGTACAATTAAACTGATTGATCCTGTCAGTTGCCATATGCTTGTCTGAAAGACTAAGCCATGCATGTGCAAGCGAAGCTTGAAAAAGTGGAACCGCGAATGGCTCATTAAATCAGTTACTATCTATTAGTTGATTTGCAAGCTAAATGAATAACTGCGGTAACCCTGCAGCTAATGCATGCTGATTGTCCGACACTGTCGGAGACTTTTACAAGACTACACCGGGTGATTTGCTAAGTACAGACACATCCCGTGATGAGTCCTAGTAACTGAAAGATCCCAGATAGCTTCGGCTTGGGGACGGAACTTCCGAATTTCTGACCTATCAACCTATGATGGTAGTGTAACGGACTACCATGGTTGTGACGGGTAACGGGGAATCAGGGTTCGATTCCGGAGAGGGAGCCTTAGAAACGGCTACCACATCCAAGGAAGGCAGCAGGCACGCAAATTACCCACTCTCCGCACGAGGAGGTAGTGACTAGAAATAATGATATGAACCTTTATGGTTTGTAATCAGAATGGAATGGACTTAAAAGCTCCATTGATGAACGAGTAGAGGGCAAGTCTGGTGCCAGCAGCCGCGGTAATACCAGCCTCTACAAGCGTATGCAATAGTTGCTGCGTTTAAAAAGCTCATAGTTGGATCTGTTTGAGTAGAACGGCAACATGGTCTTCAGTTAAATCTGTTGACTCGTTCCGCTCATCCTTCGCATCGAAGAAATAGTTTGCACTTAAATGTGACGAACTGTGGAAACGGTGTTTTCACCCCGAGAAAATTAGAGTGTTCAAAGCATCCTTTGGGATCGAATAATAAAGCATGGAATAATGGAGAATGACCCGCTACTCGATTGATGCCGGTTGGCTGAGTGCGGTAATGATTGAAAGGAACAGACGGGGGCATTTGTATTGCTACGTTAGAGGTGAAATTCTTGGATCGTGGCAAGACAAACTACTGCGAAAGCATTTGCCAAGAATGTTTTCATTAATCAAGAACGAAAGTCAGAGTATTGAAGAGGATTAGATACCCTCGTAATTCTGACCATAAACTATACCAACCTACAATTTGTCAAAGTCGATCTTGACTTGGCAAGAGATTAACCGGGAAACCAAAGTTTATTGGTTCCGGGGGAAGTATGGTTGCAAAATCGAAACTTAAAGGAATTGACGGAAGGGCACCACCAGGAGTGGAGCCTGCGGCTTAATTTGACTCAACACGGGAAAACTCACCCGGTCCAGACATCTTAAGGATTGACAGATTGAATATCTTTCATGATTATATGGGCGGTGGTGCATGGCCGTTCTTAGTTAGTGGAGTGATCTGTCTGGTTAATTCCGATAACGAACGAGATCTTCTCCATCTAAATAATGAAATTCACTATATGTGAATTCAAACACTTCTTAGAGGAACTATGCGGAATTAAATACCGCAGATGAAGTGAGGCTATAACAGGTCTGTGATGCCCTTAGATGTTCTGGACTGCACGCGCGCTACACTGTGTACTTTTAGATTGAGTACTCAGCCCTTGGTCCGAAATGGACTGGGCAATCAGAGAAAAGTACAGCGCTTCAAGGGGATCGTCTGTTGTAACTTGCAGACGTGAACCAGGAATTCCTGGTACTTATGAGTCAACAACTCATAGGGATTACGTCCCTGCCCTTTGTACACACCGCCCGTCGCTACTACTGATTGGATAGTTAAGCAAGAATTGCAAATTCCTACTGTTGGGACTTCGGTCTCCGGCAACGGGATGAAGCGGATCGAGCTTAATTGTCTAGAGGAAGTAAAAGTCGTAACAAGGTTTCCGTAGGGGAACCTGCGGAAGGATCAGTGATTGATTCCTTCGGGCATGGCTGCTGGTAGAGGCCATGTCTGTAGTGCGCATGACGCTCTGTCGCTAGAGATTGCTTGGCAACCAATCTCGAATTATGTATCGAGCTCAAAAACTACTTGTGTGGATACATAGTTCAGCAGTCATGGCAAGGGACTGCTTAAAGGGAGACTAGTTAGCAAAAGCAGCCTAGCAGAACTGCAGCTATCTAGATCTCAGAAGCTGGGTTATAGAAGCCCAGCTATAGACTTGTGAATGAGAAAGGCCTAAAAAGGTCCACAAGTCGCGTGGTTAGAACCGACACGCAAAAATCCCAGCGAGTGACAGAGCGTTGCGCTGTTCAGTGGGAAAGAGTTGAGCTACTCGGGGCGCCCACTGAACTTGCTCCGAGCCAAAGGCTCGAAAAAACACAGCTTAGCCTCAGATCCTTTACATAGAAGGCTAGCTAAAATAAACTTACCTTGGACGAGGGTAAAGTTTAGTCAGTTCTTAGGGGAGAGTAATCCACAGCTTCTCGCCCTCTGAACATTCTCCCAGATATGTAGGTCTGGGAGAGTCTCCTCCTGTTCTTCGGAATCTGGAGGTAGACAAAGACAGTACGATACGATCTTGCATCGGGATGACTAACCGATAATGATCATAATCTGACAATTTTTCCGGCTTGAGGCACCGGAGTCAGATTAAAGACACATACTGAACTAAAGGCGTATGTGCAAAGCTTGTCGGAGTGTAGAGAGTCAAGCTGAGTTGACTCGTCACGTGGTGATGACAACAGCCATGTGCAAAACACTCACAACTTTATCGTCTATGTGGAAAAGGTTGCTAACAGCGCTCTCTATGAGAGGCCCTCGCATATAACTATACGAGGAAAAGGCGATAGAGTTGTTTGAATGTGGGGCAGGTTCATCGACAAGCTAAGTTGATCACATTCTTGTTGTGGCATCCTACTAGAATTGGTCACGGTCTGCACCAACTCTCCCCAAGTTGGCCAGACTTAAAACTAGAAATAAGGTTTGCAGCTATGTGAACCTAGAAACTGTAAAGGAGTTGAAAGAACTTAAAGGAATTGAAAGAGGCCTTGAGGTATATCCTCTTGGTAAAGACCCACAAAAGCTCACAAAAGTGGCTTCGAAGGGCAAAACTGGTTCATCCAAAACAATTGGAGAGCTTAAAGCAGAACCAATTCGAATGAAACACTATTGGTGAAACTTCATCATGAGAACGTCACAAGCTGATCACGCTCTATGATATGACTAGTATTATGTTGCTTCTAGTAGGCTAAGCGCAAGCCGAAACATCAACATGTGAAAGTCGTAGAATTTTGCAATCAAACTGTGGCTAGTACTGTGATGTTACTAGTAACCTGGTGTTCCGTCATATGGCCAAGAGAGCATTTGAAGGCGAAACTTCTGCATGGGAAAGCTGCATCATGATCAAAATTTTATATCGAGTATTATGTTGACGTTAGTAGGCCTTGGCCGAAAACGCAGCATGTGAAAGGTATAGATAAAAGTTATTGTTGCAGTCAGTACTGTGTAGTTACTAGTAGCTGGATTTAAGCTCAAAATGAGACACTGTTGGTGAAACTTCATCATGAGAATGTCACAAGCTGATCAAGCTCTATGATATGACTAGTATTATGTTGCTTCTAGTAGGCTAAGCGCAAGCCGAAACATCAACATGTGAAAGTCGTAGAATTTTGCGATCAAATTGTGGCTAGTACTGTGATGTTACTAGTAACCTTGTGTTACGTCATATGGCCAAGAGAGCATTTGAAGGCGAAACTTCTGCATGGGGAAGCTGCATCATGAACAAAAGTTTATATCGAGTATTATGTTGACATTAGTAGGCCCTGGCCGAAAGCGCAGCATGTGAAAGGTATAGATAAAAGTTATCGTTGCAGTCAGTACTGTGTAGTTACTAGTAGCTGGATTTAAGCTCGAAATGAGACACTGTTGGTGAAACTTCATCATGAGAACGTCACAAGCTGATCACGCTCCATGATATGACTAGTATTATGTTGCTTCTAGTAGGCTAAGCGCAAGCCGAAACATCAACATGTGAAAGTCGTAGAATTTTGCGATCAAATTGTGGCTAGTACTGTGATGTTACTAGTAACCTTGTGTTACGTCATATGGCCAAGAGAGCATTTGAAGGCGAAACTTCTGCATGGGGAAGCTGCATCATGAACAAAAGTTTATATCGAGTATTATGTTGACGTTAGTAGGCCCTGGCCGAAAGCGCAGCATGTGAAAGGTATAGATAAAAGTTAGCGTTGCAGTCAGTACTGTGTAGTTACTAGTAGCTGGATTTAAGCTCGAAATGAGACACTGTTGGTGAAACTTCATCATGAGAACGTCACAAGCTGATCACGCTCTATGATATGACTAGTATTATGTTGCTTCTAGTAGGCTAAGCGCAAGCCGAAACATCAACATGTGAAAGTCGTAGAATTTTGCAATCAAACTGTGGCTAGTACTGTGATGTTACTAGTAACCTTTTCTTACGTCATATGGCCAAGAGAGCATTTGAAGGCGAAACTTCTGCATGGGGAAGCTGCATCATGAACAAAAGTTTATATCGAGTATTATGTTGACGTTAGTAGGCCCTGGCCGAAAGCGCAGCATGTGAAAGGTATAGATAAAAGTTATCGTTGCAGTCAGTACTGTGTAGTTACTAGTAGCTGGATTTAAGCTCGAAGTGAGACACTGTTGGTGAAACTTCATCATGAGAACGTCACAAGCTGATCACGCTCTATGATATGACTAGTATTATGTTGCTTATAGTAGGCTAAGCGCAAGCCGAAACATCAACATGTGAAAGTCGTAGAATTTTGCGATCAAACTGTGGCTAGTACTTTGATGATGCTTGTAGCCAACCGAATTGGTTGAAAAGCCCAATAAGTAAGCTAACTTGGGAGAGCTTGTTGGAAACCAAATGCTACTAGATTGGTCCAAATACATCCTTCAACAGGGGATCACTTGGCTCGCTTTACGAAGAGGAGCACAGCTATATGTGTTAATTCGGTATGAATCGCAAGATTTGTTTACCGACCTCTCTAACGCAAAAGGCGGTCTCGGCTTCGGCTGTTGACTGCGTCCGATTCAGGGTTATATAACTCTCGATTGAACACATTGATGTTCTATTGTTGGTGCTTCCAATAAAATTGGAACACTTAAAGCAGAACCGATTCAAATAATAGCATTCTGATCAATGATTGCATTCCTTGATCAAGAACTGCTGGAGTCATTGTGATGGCGAATTTCTTCATAAGAAAATTGCAAAGAGACGGAACTTAATGAGACTAGTATTATGTTGTTTCTAGTAAGCGGAAGCTGAAACAGCAACATGTGAAAATCAAGTTTTGTTCAATGATCTCGAGGCGATAAGTACTATGAAGCAACTAGTAGCCTAAGCATGACTCAGATTTGAGACAGTCAAAAAGACTGGCGAAACTTCTTCACATGAAAGTTACATAGAGAACTACAAATGTATACAGCGAGTATTATGTTGTTTCTAGTAGGCGAAAGCTGAAACATCAACATGTGAAAGTTGTCTGCAAACTGTAGAACGATATGTGATTAGTACTGTGCTGTTACTAGTAGCCAGTCTGACTGTAGAAGCCAAGACAAAGGGAAACTAATGCATCTGAAAAGGACAAGTTATGGAAAGGTATGCACGATAAGTATTATGTTGTTTCTAGTAAGCGGCAGCTGAAACATCAACATGTGAACGTCGTTGTGTACAGTAACCTAGAACTATATAGTCCTTAGTAACGTGCATTTACTAGTACCTGTAATTGGTATTCAGACTCAGGCAGTTTGGAATAGTTTGGCAAAGATGCACCAGAGAAAACTGGGATTTGATACAGAAATTGTTGAATACAAGTATTATGCTGCTTCTAGTAGGTTGAATCCGAAACATCAGCATGTGAAAATTGAAAACATTTCTGGTTCGAATTGTCACAAGTATTTGGTGATCTGAGTAGCCAAACTCACTACAACGCCAATTGAAGGCAAAAATTCTCAACGGGAAAAGCTATTCTCATTGAATGAGCTAACAAGACGAGTATTATGTTGCTTCTAGTAGGCGAAAGCCAAAACATCAACATGTGAAAGTCTTGCTGAACAAATTTAATGTTGTTGAGCTCAGTACCGTGTGAATTAGTAGCCATAATTGGCGAGCGAAAATTGAACTGGCGAAACTTCGTCTTTGGAAAATTGCAGATGCCGAGCACTTATTTTGCAACGAGTATTATGTTGACTGTAGTAAGCGAAAGCCGAAACAGCAACATGTGAAAGCTGTTGAAATTTGTGGTCATTTTGCAATAAGTACAAGGAGTGTAACTAGTAGCCAGGTCAAAATTTGGGATAAGAATGAGCAAAAATTCTGCATGAGAACAGTTGAAATTATGAAACTAAATTACAAAGACTAGTATTATGTTGTTTCGAGTACGCGAAAGCGGAAACATCAACATGTGAACGTTTGTAACGAAGTTTCGTTAATTTTCAGCCTAGTACTGAGCAAGAACGAGTAGCCTCATCTCCAATCCCACGCAAAATGTAGTGAAATATGTGAGTGAACCTTATTCACGGTGAGGGTTTCCCGAGGTCTGTATTGCAGCGAGTATTATGTTGCTTCTAGTAAGCGAAAGCTGAAACAACAACATTTGAAAGTTGGAATTAATGACTGAATGGAAACTTCGACCTGTGTTTGATAGTAGTAGCGAACAAAACTGCTGAATCGGTTTCTGTCTCATATTGGTCAGTGAACCAATTAAGAGACAATCAACTACATAACCTGAATTGGGCGAGAGAACCCCCTTAACTTAAGCATATCAGTAAGGGGAGGAAAAGAAATCAACTGAGAATCCCTTAGTAATGGCGAATGAACAGGGAAAAGCTCATCGGGAAGAGAAATGGCAACATTTCTCGGTGTCCGGTATGGTTTGATGCTAGACTGGTGAATTTGTCCTGATGTCTACTGGAAAGTAGCATCAAAGAAGGTGAAAATCCTGTAAAGGTCATTTTCGATACCAGTCATAATGGCTCATTCCTATGAGTAGAGTTGTTTGAAAGTGCAACTCGAAGCTGGAGATATGTCTCTCCAAAAGCTAATTATAAAGCGAGACCGATAGTAAACAAGTACCGTGAGGGAAAGTTGAAAAGCACTCTGAAGAGAGAGTGAAAAGTACGTGAAACTGTTGAAGGGGAACTGGAGTGAGCGTTACCATACTCAATGCCTTGATATTATATTCTCGGCTACCGAGTAGTGTAGTTGTCGTCTTTTGGCAAATCTTGTTAATGAATCGAGCAGAAGTTTTCCTCGGAATTCTTCTTGTTGATTCTAAACAAAATGAGATAAATTGATCTTGATTGCCTGTCTGACCTCAACTTCCTATTCAATGCTCTCTACAGCCCGTCTTGAAACACGGACCAAGGAGTGTGAGTTGCTTGCAAGTGTTGTCGCTCATTGAAAGCGCACACGCGAAATGAAAGTGAACAGTGTAATTTTTATGAATTGCACTACTTTGTGTGGTGAGGGCGCCGATTCGGTGTCCCGCAACCACGGACGGTTTTGCTCTTATTGCATGACTGATCCAGAGCAAGTAGCACACGACCCGAAAGATGGTGATCTATGCTTGGGCAGGGCGAAGCCACGGGAAACCATGGTGGAAGCCCGAAGCGGTTCTGACGTGCAAATCGATCGTCTGACCTGAGCATAGGGGCGAAAGACTAATCGAACCATCTAGTAGCTGGTTTCCTCCGAAGTTTCCCTCAGGATAGCAAAAGCTTGAGCAAGATTGAAAAATCTTCGCAAAGCAATTTCATCGGTTAAAGCGAATGATTAGAGGAATGGGGGAAAATTTTTCCTTCACCTATTCTCAAACTATAAATCGGTGAGATGTCCTTGTGACTTAATTGCACTTGGACTATGAATGCAAGCTTTTTGTGGGCCGCTTTTGGTAAGCAGAACCGGCGATGTGGGATGAACCAAAAGTTGGGTTAAGGCGCCTAACTACTTGCTCATGAGTCACCACAAAAGGTGTTGATTGATACTGACAGCAGGACGGTGGTCATGGAAGTTGAAATCCGCTAAGGAGTGTGTAACAACTCACCTGCCGAATCAATCAGCCCTGAAAATGGATGGCACTAGAGCTCGTGGCCTATACCCAACCATGAATATCAATATCTAACGCAAGTTAGATTAGAGAAAAAGAGCCTCACCAGCTCAAAAATGATAT
>NW_027453571.1:0-19342 GCF_964194025.1 Convolutriloba macropyga | reverse complement strand
GTTTCGGGCCTTCCTATACGTTCAGCAGACAATCGCTAGGAATTCACCTCGTGACCCGTGGTGACCACACTGGATTTCAAGTTTATTGATTTGGACAGACCTGTCATTTATTTTGCTTTTCAGCTTCAGTTCTGCTCGATCTAGCTTGCCTAAGGCTTGATCTCGCTTTGCTCACCCCTGTAGGAGCCTCTACTAGTACCACTCGGAGTAATGGGGAATCCACCAGACCTAATCGATGAATGCCATCAAACAACAAACATCATACCCGGCTTCATCAGGCATATTTTATTACTTCCGAGAGGTACTTTAGTATCAGATCTTTCTCCATGCCTCTTATGAGGACCCGTCAGACCTTTCGGTTTATCGTTTAGCTTCAGTCCTGCTCGATCTAGCTTTCCCAAGGCTCGATCTAGCTCTATTCGCCCCACTAGAGGGCTCTCTAAGACCCCTCGGTCTTAGTGTTAGCTCCGGTACTGCTCGGTCGTGCTTGCTGAAGGCCCGACCCAGCTTTAGTTAGATTCTCGTACTTTCTCTTGGCCTCTCTAGGAGGACCAGACAGACCTCTCGGTCTATCGTTTAGCTTCAGTCCTGCTCGATCTAGCTTGCCCAAGGCTTGATCAAGCTCTATTCGCCCCGCTAGAGGGCTCTCTAAGACCCCTCGGTCTTAGTGTTATCTTCTGTAATGCCTAACCAAGCTTACTACAGGCCTTGGTCAGGTCTTTATCGGTCACCGATTAGTAACAGACCAATCATAGGGCCTTCCACCCTATCCGGGTTGAGGTCTTTAGTCCAGCCATATTTTGACAAGACACCTCTCCCTAATAATGCCCCACACATAGAATTACTGTCCATGCAGTATTTAACTTGTGTTTTTTTCTAAAATTTGATTTTCACTTTTTGGAGGTTCATTTGCTCCTCTGACACTCTTTCAGCTTCAATCTTACTCGATCTAGCTTTCCCAAGGCTCGATCTAGCTCTATTCGCCCCACTAGAGGGCTCTCTAAGACACTTCGGTCTTAGTGTTAGCTCCGGTCTTGCTCAATCGTGCTTGCTGAAGGCGCGATCAAGCTTTAGTTAGCTTCTCGTACTTCCTCTTGGCCTCTCTAGGAGGACCAGACAGACCTCTCGGTCTATCGTTTAGCTTCAGTCCTGCTCGATCTAGCTTTCCCAAGGCTCGATCTAGCTCTATTCGCCCTGCTAGAGGGCTCTCTAAGACCCCTCGGTCTTAGTGTTAGCTCCGGTACAGCTCGGTCGTGCTTGCTGAAGGCCCGATCAAGCTTTAGTTAGATTCTCGTACTTTCTCTTGGCCTCTCTAGGAGGACCAGACAGACCTCTCGGTCTATCGTTTAGCTTCAGTCCTGCTTGATCTAGCTTTCCCAAGGCTCGATCTAGCTCTATTCGCCCTGCTAGAGGGCTCTCTAAGACCCCTCGGTCTTAGTGTTAGCTCCGGTACAGCTCGGTCGTGCTTGCTGAAGGCCCGATCAAGCTTTAGTTAGCTTCTCGTACTTTCTCTTGGCCTCTCTAGGAGGACCAGACAGACCTCTCGGTCTATCGTTTAGCTTCAGTCCTGCTCGATCTAGCTTTCCCAAGGCTCGATCTAGATCTATTCGCCCTGCTAGAGGGCTCTCTAAGACCCCTCGGTCTTAGTGTTAGCTCCGGTACAGCTCGGTCGTGCTTGCTGAAGGCCTGATCAAGCTTTAGTTAGCTTCTCGTACTTTCTCTTGGCCTCTCTAGGAGGACCAGACAGACCTTTCGGTCTCTTGCTTAGCTTCAGTCCTGCTCGATCTAGCTTTCCCAAGGCTCGATCTAGCTCTATTCGCCCCGCTAGAGGGCTCTCTAAGACCCCTCGGTCTTAGTGTTAACTCCTGTAATGCCTAACCAAGCTTACTACAGGCCTTGGTCAGGTCTTTATCGGTCACCGATTAGTAACAGACCGATCATGGGGCCTTCCACCCTATCCGGGTTGAGGTCTTTAGTCCAGCCATATTTTGACAAGACACCTCCCCCTAATAATGCCCCACACATAGAAATACTGTCCATGCAGTATTTAACTTGTGTTTTTTCTAAAATTTGATTTTCACTTTTTGGAGGTTCATTTGCTCCTCTGACACTCTTTCAGCTTCAATCTTACTCGATCTAGCTTTCCCAAGGCTCGATCTAGCTCTATTCGCCCCACCAGAGGGCTCTCTAAGACACTTCGGTCTTAGTGTTAGCTCCGGTCTTGCTCAATCGTGCTTGCTGAAGGCGCGATCAAGCTTTAGTTAGCTTCTCGTACTTTCTCTTGGCCTCTCTAGGAGGACCAGACAGACCTCTCGGTCTATCGTTTAGCTTCAGTCCTGCTCGATCTAGCTTTCCCAAGGCTCGATCTAGCTCTATTCGCCCCGCTAGAGGGCTCTCTAAGACCCCTCGGTCTTAGTGTTAGCTCCGGTACAGCTCGGTCGTGCTTGCTGAAGGCCCGATCAAGCTTTAGTTGGCTTCTCGTACTTTCTCTTGGCCTCTCTAGGAGGACCAGACAGACCTCTCGGTCTCTTGCTTAGCTTCAGTCCTGCTCGATCTAGCTTGCCCAAGGCTTGATCAAGCTCTATTCGCCCCGCTAGAGGGCTCTCTAAGACCCCTCGGTCTTAGTGTTAGCTCCGGTACAGCTCGGTCGTGCTTGCTGAAGGCCCGATCAAGCTTTAGTTAGCTTCTCGTTTTTTCTCTTGGCCTCTCTAGGAGGACCAGACAGACCTCTCGGTCTATCGTTTAGCTTCAGTCCTGCTCGATCTAGCTTTCCCAAGGCTCGATCTAGCTCTATTCGCCCCGCTAGAGGGCTCTCTAAGACCCCTCGGTCTTAGTGTTAGCTCCGGTACAGCTCGGTCGTGCTTGCTGAAGGCCCGATCAAGCTTTAGTTGGCTTCTCGTACTTTCTCTTGGCCTCTCTAGGAGGACCAGACAGACCTCTCGGTCTATCCTTTAGCTTCAGTCCTGCTCGATCTAGCTTTCCCAAGGCTCGATCTAGCTCTATTCGCCCCGCTAGAGGGCTCTCTAAGACCCCTCGGTCTTAGTGTTATCTCCTGTAATGCCTAACCAAGCTTACTACAGGCCTTGGTCAGGTCTTTATCGGTCACCGATTAGTAACAGACCGATCATAGGGCCTTCCACCCTATCTGGGTTGAGGTCTTTAGTCCAGCCATATTTTGACAAGACACCTCCCCCTAATAATGCCCCACACATAGAATTACTGTTTATGCAGCTTTTCACTTGTGAAATTTTTAATTTTCGCAATTATTATAGAATAAGTGTTTGCGCAGCTTTTCATAGGTCGAGCTCTAGCTAGCTAGCTCAAGCTAGCTAGCTAGCTCAAGCTCAAGCTATCTAGCTCAAGCTCAAGCCAGCTAGCTCAAGCTCAAGCTAGCTAGCTAGCTCAAGCTCAAGCTAGCTAGCTAGCTCAAGCTCAAGCTAGCTAGCTCAAGCTCAAGCTAGCTAGCTCAAGCTCAAGCTAGCTAGCTAGCTCAAGCTCAAGCTCAAGCTAGCTAGCTCAAGCTCAAGCTCAAGCTAGCTAGCTAGCTCAAGCTCAAGCTAGCTAGCTCAAGCTCAAGCTCAAGCTCAAGCTAGCTAGCTAGCTCAAGCTAGCTAGCTAGCTCAAGCTCAAGCTAGCTAGCTAGCTCAAGTTCAAGCTAGCTAGCTAGCTCAAGCTCAAGCTAGCTAGCTAGCTCAAGCTCAAGCTAGCTAGCTCAAGCTCAAGCTAGCTAGCTCAAGCTCAAGCTAGCTAGCTAGCTCAAGCTCAAGCTCAAGCTAGCTAGCTCAAGCTCAAGCTCAAGCTAGCTAGCTAGCTCAAGCTCAAGCTAGCTAGCTAGCTCAAGCTCAAGCTCAAGCTAGCTAGCTAGCTCAAGTTCAAGCTAGCTAGCTAGCTCAAGCTCAAGCTAGCTAGCTCAAGCTCAAGCTAGCTAGCTCAAGCTCAAGCCAGCTAGCTCAAGCTCAAGCTCAAGCTAGCTAGCTAGCTCAAGCACAAGCTAGCTAGCTAGCTCAATCTCAAGCTAGCTAGCTCAAGCTCAAGCTAGCTAGCTCAAGCTCAAGCTAGCTAGCTAGCTCAAGCTCAAGCTCAAGCTAGCTAGCTCAAGCTCAAGCTCAAGCTAGCTAGCTAGCTCAAGCTCAAGCTAGCTAGCTAGCTCAAGCTCAAGCTCAAGCTAGCTAGCTCAAGCTCAAGCTCAAGCTAGCTAGCTAGCTCAAGCTCAAGCTGGCTAGCTAGCTCAAGCTCAAGCTAGCTAGCTAGCTCAAGCTCAAGCTAGCTAGCTCAAGCTCAAGCTCAAGCTCAAGCTAGCTAGCTAGCTCAAGCTAGCTAGCTAGCTCAAGCTCAAGCTAGCTAGCTAGCTCAAGTTCAAGCTAGCTAGCTAGCTCAAGCTCAAGCTAGCTAGCTAGCTCAAGCTCAAGCTAGCTAGCTCAAGCTCAAGCTAGCTAGCTCAAGCTCAAGCTAGCTAGCTAGCTCAAGCTCAAGCTCAAGCTAGCTAGCTCAAGCTCAAGCTCAAGCTAGCTAGCTAGCTCAAGCTCAAGCTAGCTAGCTAGCTCAAGCTCAAGCTAGCTAGCTAGCTCAAGTTCAAGCTAGCTAGCTAGCTCAAGCTCAAGCTAGCTAGCTCAAGCTCAAGCTAGCTAGCTCAAACTCAAGCTAGCTAGCTAGCTCAAGTTCAAGCTAGCTAGCTAGCTCAAGCTCAAGCTAGCTAGCTAGCTCAAGCTCAAGCTAGCTAGCTCAAGCTCAAGCTAGCTAGCTCAAGCTCCAGCTAGCTAGCTAGCTCAAGCTCAAGCTCAAGCTAGCTAGCTCAAGCTCAAGCTCAAGCTAGCTAGCTAGCTCAAGCTCAAGCTAGCTAGCTAGCTCAAGCTCAAGCTAGCTAGCTAGCTCAAGTTCAAGCTAGCTAGCTAGCTCAAGCTCAAGCTAGCTAGCTCAAGCTCAAGCTAGCTAGCTCAAGCTCAAGCCAGCTAGCTCAAGCTCAAGCTCAAGCTAGCTAGCTAGCTCAAGCACAAGCTTGCTAGCTAGCTCAAGCTCAAGCTAGCTAGCTCAAGCTCAAGCTAGCTAGCTCAAGCTCAAGCTAGCTAGCTCAAGCTCAAGCTCAAGCTAGCTAGCTAGCTCAAGCACAAGCTTGCTAGCTAGCTCAAGCTCAAGCTAGCTAGCTCAAGCTCAAGCTAGCTAGCTCAAGCTCAAGCTAGCTAGCTAGCTCAAGCTCAAGCTCAAGCTAGCTAGCTCAAGCTCAAGCTCAAGCTAGCTAGCTGGCTCAAGCTCAAGCTAGCTAGCTAGCTCAAGCTCAAGCTAGCTAGCTAGCTCAAGCTCAAGCTAGCTAGCTCAAGCTCAAGCTCAAGCTAGCTAGCTAGCTCAAGCTAGCTAGCTAGCTCAAGCTCAAGCTAGCTAGCTAGCTCAAGTTCAAGCTAGCTAGCTAGCTCAAGCTCAAGCTAGCTAGCTAGCTCAAGCTCAAGCTAGCTAGCTCAAGCTCAAGCTAGCTAGCTCAAGCTCAAGCTAGCTAGCTAGCTCAAGCTCAAGCTCAAGCTAGCTAGCTCAAGCTCAAGCTCAAGCTAGCTAGCTAGCTCAAGCTCAAGCTAGCTAGCTAGCTCAAGCTCAAGCTAGCTAGCTAGCTCAAGTTCAAGCTAGCTAGCTAGCTCAAGCTCAAGCTAGCTAGCTCAAGCTCAAGCTAGCTAGCTCAAGCTCAAGCCAGCTAGCTCAAGCTCAAGCTCAAGCTAGCTAGCTAGCTCAAGCACAAGCTAGCTAGCTAGCTCAAGCTCAAGCTAGCTAGCTCAAGCTCAAGCTAGCTAGCTCAAGCTCAAGCTAGCTAGCTAGCTCAAGCTCAAGCTCAAGCTAGCTAGCTCAAGCTCAAGCTCAAGCTAGCTAGCTAGCTCAAGCTCAAGCTAGCTAGCTAGCTCAAGCTCAAGCTAGCTAGCTCAAGCTCAAGCTCAAGCTAGCTAGCTAGCTCAAGCTCAAGCTAGCTAGCTAGCTCAAGCTCAAGCTAGCTAGCTAGCTCAAGCTCAAGCTAGCTAGCTCAAGCTCAAGCTCAAGCTCAAGCTAGCTAGCTAGCTCAAGCTAGCTAGCTAGCTCAAGCTCAAGCTAGCTAGCTAGCTCAAGTTCAAGCTAGCTAGCTAGCTCAAGCTCAAGCTAGCTAGCTAGCTCAAGCTCAAGCTAGCTAGCTCAAGCTCAAGCTAGCTAGCTCAAGCTCAAGCTAGCTAGCTAGCTCAAGCTCAAGCTCAAGCTAGCTAGCTCAAGCTCAAGCTCAAGCTAGCTAGCTAGCTCAAGCTCAAGCTAGCTAGCTAGCTCAAGCTCAAGCTAGCTAGCTAGCTCAAGTTCAAGCTAGCTAGCTAGCTCAAGCTCAAGCTAGCTAGCTCAAGCTCAAGCTAGCTAGCTCAAACTCAAGCTAGCTAGCTAGCTCAAGTTCAAGCTAGCTAGCTAGCTCAAGCTCAAGCTAGCTAGCTAGCTCAAGCTCAAGCTAGCTAGCTCAAGCTCAAGCTAGCTAGCTCAAGCTCAAGCTAGCTAGCTAGCTCAAGCTCAAGCTCAAGCTAGCTAGCTCAAGCTCAAGCTCAAGCTAGCTAGCTAGCTCAAGCTCAAGCTAGCTAGCTAGCTCAAGCTCAAGCTAGCTAGCTAGCTCAAGTTCAAGCTAGCTAGCTAGCTCAAGCTCAAGCTAGCTAGCTCAAGCTCAAGCTAGCTAGCTCAAGCTCAAGCCAGCTAGCTCAAGCTCAAGCTCAAGCTAGCTAGCTAGCTCAAGCACAAGCTTGCTAGCTAGCTCAAGCTCAAGCTAGCTAGCTCAAGCTCAAGCTAGCTAGCTCAAGCTCAAGCTAGCTAGCTCAAGCTCAAGCTCAAGCTAGCTAGCTAGCTCAAGCACAAGCTTGCTAGCTAGCTCAAGCTCAAGCTAGCTAGCTCAAGCTCAAGCTAGCTAGCTCAAGCTCAAGCTAGCTAGCTAGCTCAAGCTCAAGCTCAAGCTAGCTAGCTCAAGCTCAAGCTCAAGCTAGCTAGCTAGCTCAAGCTCAAGCTAGCTAGCTAGCTCAAGCTCAAGCTAGCTAGCTAGCTCAAGCTCAAGCTAGCTAGCTCAAGCTCAAGCTCAAGCTAGCTAGCTAGCTCAAGCTAGCTAGCTAGCTCAAGCTCAAGCTAGCTAGCTAGCTCAAGTTCAAGCTAGCTAGCTAGCTCAAGCTCAAGCTAGCTAGCTAGCTCAAGCTCAAGCTATCTAGCTCAAGCTCAAGCTAGCTAGCTCAAGCTCAAGCTAGCTAGCTAGCTCAAGCTCAAGCTCAAGCTAGCTAGCTCAAGCTCAAGCTCAAGCTAGCTAGCTAGCTCAAGCTCAAGCTAGCTAGCTAGCTCAAGCTCAAGCTAGCTAGCTAGCTCAAGTTCAAGCTAGCTAGCTAGCTCAAGCTCAAGCTAGCTAGCTCAAGCTCAAGCTAGCTAGCTCAAGCTCAAGCCAGCTAGCTCAAGCTCAAGCTCAAGCTAGCTAGCTAGCTCAAGCTCAAGCTCAAGCTCAAGCTAGCTAGCTAGCTCAAGTTCAAGCTAGCTAGCTAGCTCAAGCTCAAGCTAGCTAGCTCAAGCTCAAGCTAGCTAGCTCAAGCTCAAGCCAGCTAGCTCAAGCTCAAGCTCAAGCTAGCTAGCTAGCTCAAGCTCAAGCTAGCTAGCTCAAGCTCAAGCTAGCTAGCTAGCTAGCTCAAGCTCAAGCTCAAGCTAGCTAGCTCAAGCTCAAGCTCAAGCTAGCTAGCTCAAGCTCAAGCTCAAGCTAGCTAGCTCAAGCTCAAGCTCAAGCTAGCTAGCTCAAGCCCAAGCTCAAGCTAGCTAGCTAGCTCAAGCTCAAGCTAGCTAGCTCAAGCTCAAGCTCAAGCTCAAGCTAGCTAGCTAGCTAGCTCAAGCTCAAGCTCAAGCTAGCTAGCTAGCTCAAGCTCAAGCTAGCTAGCTCAAGCTCAAGCTAGCTAGCTAGCTCAAGTTCAAGCTAGCTAGCTAGCTCAAGCTCAAGCTAGCTAGCTAGCTCAAGCTCAAGCTAGCTAGCTCAAGCTCAAGCTAGCTAGCTCAAGCTCAAGCTAGCTAGCTAGCTCAAGCTCAAGCTCAAGCTAGCTAGCTCAAGCTCAAGCTCAAGCTAGCTAGCTAGCTCAAGCTCAAGCTAGCTAGCTAGCTCAAGCTCAAGCTAGCTAGCTAGCTCAAGTTCAAGCTAGCTAGCTAGCTCAAGCTCAAGCTAGCTAGCTCAAGCTCAAGCTAGCTAGCTCAAACTCAAGCTAGCTAGCTAGCTCAAGTTCAAGCTAGCTAGCTAGCTCAAGCTCAAGCTAGCTAGCTAGCTCAAGCTCAAGCTAGCTAGCTCAAGCTCAAGCTAGCTAGCTCAAGCTCAAGCTAGCTAGCTAGCTCAAGTCAAGCTCAAGCTAGCTAGCTCAAGCTCAAGCTCAAGCTAGCTAGCTAGCTCAAGCTCAAGCTAGCTAGCTAGCTCAAGCTCAAGCTAGCTAGCTAGCTCAAGTTCAAGCTAGCTAGCTAGGTCAAGCTCAAGCTAGCTAGCTCAAGCTCAAGCTAGCTAGCTCAAGCTCAAGCCAGCTAGCTCAAGCTCAAGCTCAAGCTAGCTAGCTAGCTCAAGCACAAGCTTGCTAGCTAGCTCAAGCTCAAGCTAGCTAGCTCAAGCTCAAGCTAGCTAGCTCAAGCTCAAGCTAGCTAGCTCAAGCTCAAGCTCAAGCTAGCTAGCTAGCTCAAGCACAAGCTTGCTAGCTAGCTCAAGCTCAAGCTAGCTAGCTCAAGCTCAAGCTAGCTAGCTCAAGCTCAAGCTAGCTAGCTAGCTCAAGCTCAAGCTCAAGCTAGCTAGCTCAAGCTCAAGCTCAAGCTAGCTAGCTAGCTCAAGCTCAAGCTAGCTAGCTAGCTCAAGCTCAAGCTAGCTAGCTAGCTCAAGCTCAAGCTAGCTAGCTCAAGCTCAAGCTCAAGCTAGCTAGCTAGCTCAAGCTAGCTAGCTAGCTCAAGCTCAAGCTAGCTAGCTAGCTCAAGTTCAAGCTAGCTAGCTAGCTCAAGCTCAAGCTAGCTAGCTAGCTCAAGCTCAAGCTAGCTAGCTCAAGCTCAAGCTAGCTAGCTCAAGCTCAAGCTAGCTAGCTAGCTCAAGCTCAAGCTCAAGCTAGCTAGCTCAAGCTCAAGCTCAAGCTAGCTAGCTAGCTCAAGCTCAAGCTAGCTAGCTAGCTCAAGCTCAAGCTAGCTAGCTAGCTCAAGTTCAAGCTAGCTAGCTAGCTCAAGCTCAAGCTAGCTAGCTCAAGCTCAAGCTAGCTAGCTCAAGCTCAAGCCAGCTAGCTCAAGCTCAAGCTCAAGCTAGCTAGCTAGCTCAAGCTCAAGCTCAAGCTAGCTAGCTAGCTCAAGTTCAAGCTAGCTAGCTAGCTCAAGCTCAAGCTAGCTAGCTCAAGCTCAAGCTAGCTAGCTCAAGCTCAAGCCAGCTAGCTCAAGCTCAATCTCAAGCTAGCTAGCTAGCTCAAGCTCAAGCTAGCTAGCTCAAGCTCAAGCTAGCTAGCTAGCTAGCTCAAGCTCAAGCTCAAGCTAGCTAGCTCAAGCTCAAGCTCAAGCTAGCTAGCTCAAGCTCAAGCTCAAGCTAGCTAGCTCAAGCTCAAGCTCAAGCTAGCTAGCTCAAGCTCAAGCTCAAGCTAGCTAGCTAGCTCAAGCTCAAGCTAGCTAGCTCAAGCTCAAGCTCAAGCTCAAGCTAGCTAGCTAGCTAGCTCAAGCTCAAGCTCAAGCTAGCTAGCTAGCTCAAGCTCAAGCTAGCTAGCTCAAGCTCAAGCCAGCTAGCTCAAGCTCAAGCTCAAGCTAGCTAGCTAGCTCAAGCTCAAGCTAGCTAGCTCAAGCTCAAGCCAGCTAGCTCAAGCTCAAGCTCAAGCTCAAGCTAGCTAGCTAGCTCAAGCTCAAGCTAGATAGCTAGCTCAAGCTAGCTAGCTAGCTCAAGCTCAAGCTCAAGCTAGCTAGCTAGCTAGCTCAAGCTCAAGCTAGCTAGCTCAAGCTCAAGCCAGCTAGCTCAAGCTCAAGCTCAAGCTAGCTAGCTAGCTCAAGCTCAAGCTAGCTAGCTCAAGCTCAAGCTCAAGCGAGCTAGCTAGCTCAAGCTCAAGCTAGCTAGCTAGCTCAAGCTCAAGCTAGCTAACTCAAGCTAACTCAGCTAGCTCAAGCTAACTCAAGCTAGCTAAAGCTAACTCAAGCTAACTCAAGCTAACTCAAGCTAACTCAAGCTAGCTAAAGCTAACTCAAGCTAACTCAAGCTAACCCGAGCTAACTCAAGCTAGCTCAAGCTAACCCAAGCTAGCTAAAGCTAACTCAAGCTAACTCAAGCTAATTCAAGCTAACTCAAGCTAACTCAAGCTAACTCAAGCTAACTCAAGCTAGCTAAAGCTAACTCAAGCTAACTCAAGCTAACTCAAGCTAACCCGAGCTAACTCAAGCTAACTGAAGGTAGCTAAAGCTAGTTCAAGCTAACTCAAGCTAGCTAAAGCTAAGACAAGCTAACTCAAGCTAACTCAAGCTAACTCAAGCTAACTCAAGCTAACTCAAGCTAGTTCAAGCTAACTCAAGCTAACTCAAGCTAACTCAAGCTAGCTAAAGCTAACTCAAGCTAACTCAAGCTAACTCAAGCTAACCCGAGCTAACTCAAGCTAACTCAAGGTAGCTAAAGCTAGTTCAAGCTAACTCAAGCTAGCTAAAGCTAAGACAAGCTAACTCAAGCTAACTCAAGCTAACTCAAGCTAACTCAAGCTAACTCAAGCTAGTTCAAGCTAACTCAAGCTAGCTAAAGCTAACTCAAGCTAACTCAAGCTAACTCAAGCTAGCTCAAGCTAACTCAAGCTAGTTCCTAGTTCAAGCTAACTCAAGCTAGCTAAAGCTAACTCAAGCTAACTCAAGCTAACTCAAGCTAACTCAAGCTAGCTAAAGCTAACTCAAGCTAACTCAAGCTAACCCGAGCTAACTCAAGCTAGCTCAAGCTAACCCAAGCTAGCTAAAGCTAACTCAAGCTAACTCAAGCTAATTCAAGCTAACTCAAGCTAACTCAAGCTAACTCAAGCTAACTCAAGCTAGCTAAAGCTAACTCAAGCTAACTCAAGCTAACTCAAGCTAACCCGAGCTAACTCAAGCTAACTCAAGGTAGCTAAAGCTAGTTCAAGCTAACTCAAGCTAGCTAAAGCTAAGACAAGCTAACTCAAGCTAACTCAAGCTAACTCAAGCTAACTCAAGCTAACTCAAGCTAACTCAAGCTAGCTAAAGCTAACTCAAGCTAACTCAAGCTAACTCAAGCTAACCCGAGCTAACTCAAGCTAACTCAAGGTAGCTAAAGCTAGTTCAAGCTAACTCAAGCTAGCTAAAGCTAAGACAAGCTAACTCAAGCTAACTCAAGCTAACTCAAGCTAACTCAAGCTAACTAAAGCTAGT
Organism: Convolutriloba macropyga; assembly: GCF_964194025.1. Classification (NCBI taxonomy): domain Eukaryota; kingdom Metazoa; phylum Xenacoelomorpha; order Acoela; family Convolutidae; genus Convolutriloba; species Convolutriloba macropyga. Next base: position 7,999 of record NW_027453571.1, on the reverse strand, counting down.
TCAAGCTAACTCAAGCTAGCTAAAGCTAACTCAAGCTAACTCAAGCTAACTCAAGCTAGCTCAAGCTAACTCAAGCTAGTTCAAGCTAACTCAAGCTAGCTAAAGCTAACTCAAGCTAACTCAAGCTAACTCAAGCTAACTCAAGCTAGCTAAAGCTAACTCAAGCTAACTCAAGCTAACCCGAGCTAACTCAAGCTAGCTCAAGCTAACCCAAGCTAGCTAAAGCTAACTCAAGCTAACTCAAGCTAATTCAAGCTAACTCAAGCTAACTCAAGCTAACTCAAGCTAACTCAAGCTAGCTAAAGCTAACTCAAGCTAACTCAAGCTAACTCAAGCTAACCCGAGCTAACTCAAGCTAACTCAAGGTAGCTAAAGCTAGTTCAAGCTAACTCAAGCTAGCTAAAGCTAAGACAAGCTAACTCAAGCTAACTCAAGCTAACTCAAGCTAACTCAAGCTAACTCAAGCTAACTCAAGCTAGTTCAAGCTAACTCAAGCTAACTCAAGCTAACTCAAGCTAGCTAAAGCTAACTCAAGCTAACTCAAGCTAACTCAAGCTAACCCGAGCTAACTCAAGCTAACTCAAGGTAGCTAAAGCTAGTTCAAGCTAGCTCAAGCTAGCTAAAGCTAAGACAAGCTAACTCAAGCTAACTCAAGCTAACTCAAGCTAACTCAAGCTAGTTCAAGCTAACTCAAGCTAGCTAAAGCTAACTCAAGCTAACTCAAGCTAACTCAAGCTAGCTCAAGCTAACTCAAGCTAGTTCAAGCTAACTCAAGCTAGCTAAAGCTAACTCAAGCTAACTCAAGCTAACTCAAGCTAGCTCAAGCTAACTCAAGCTAACTCAAGCTAACTCAAGCTAACCCGAGCTAACTCAAGCTAACTCAAGGTAGCTAAAGCTAGTTCAAGCTAGCTCAAGCTAGCTAAAGCTAAGACAAGCTAACTCAAGCTAACTCAAGCTAACTCAAGCTAACTCAAGCTAGTTCAAGCTAACTCAAGCTAGCTAAAGCTAACTCAAGCTAACTCAAGCTAACTCAAGCTAGCTCAAGCTAACTCAAGCTAGTTCAAGCTAACTCAAGCTAGCTAAAGCTAACTCAAGCTAACTCAAGCTAACTCAAGCTAGCTCAAGCTAACTCAAGCTAGTTCAAGCTAACTCAAGCTAGCTAAAGCTAACTCAAGCTAACTCAAGCTAACTCAAGCTAACTCAAGCTAGCTAAAGCTAACTCAAGCTAACTCAAGCTAACCCGAGCTAACTCAAGCTAGCTCAAGCTAACCCAAGCTAGCTAAAGCTAACTCAAGCTAACTCAAGCTAATTCAAGCTAACTCAAGCTAACTCAAGCTAACTCAAGCTAACTCAAGCTAGCTAAAGCTAACTCAAGCTAACTCAAGCTAACTCAAGCTAACCCGAGCTAACTCAAGCTAACTCAAGGTAGCTAAAGCTAGTTCAAGCTAACTCAAGCTAGCTAAAGCTAAGACAAGCTAACTCAAGCTAACTCAAGCTAACTCAAGCTAACTCAAGCTAACTCAAGCTAGTTCAAGCTAACTCAAGCTAACTCAAGCTAACTCAAGCTAGCTAAAGCTAACTCAAGCTAACTCAAGCTAACTCAAGCTAACCCGAGCTAACTCAAGCTAACTCAAGGTAGCTAAAGCTAGTTCAAGCTAGCTCAAGCTAGCTAAAGCTAAGACAAGCTAACTCAAGCTAACTCAAGCTAACTCAAGCTAGTTCAAGCTAACTCAAGCTAGCTAAAGCTAACTCAAGCTAACTCAAGCTAACTCAAGCTAGCTCAAGCTAACTCAAGCTAGTTCAAGCTAACTCAAGCTAGCTAAAGCTAACTCAAGCTAACTCAAGCTAACTCAAGCTAACTCAAGCTAGCTAAAGCTAACTCAAGCTAACTCAAGCTAACCCGAGCTAACTCAAGCTAGCTCAAGCTAACCCAAGCTAGCTAAAGCTAACTCAAGCTAACTCAAGCTAATTCAAGCTAACTCAAGCTAACTCAAGCTAACTCAAGCTAACTCAAGCTAGCTAAAGCTAACTCAAGCTAACTCAAGCTAACTCAAGCTAACCCGAGCTAACTCAAGCTAACTCAAGGTAGCTAAAGCTAGTTCAAGCTAACTCAAGCTAGCTAAAGCTAAGACAAGCTAACTCAAGCTAACTCAAGCTAACTCAAGCTAACTCAAGCTAACTCAAGCTAACTCAAGCTAGCTAAAGCTAACTCAAGCTAACTCAAGCTAACTCAAGCTAACCCGAGCTAACTCAAGCTAACTCAAGGTAGCTAAAGCTAGTTCAAGCTAACTCAAGCTAGCTAAAGCTAAGACAAGCTAACTCAAGCTAACTCAAGCTAACTCAAGCTAACTCAAGCTAACTAAAGCTAGTTCAAGCTAACTCAAGCTAGCTAAAGCTAACTCAAGCTAACTCAAGCTAACTCAAGCTAGCTCAAGCTAACTCAAGCTAGTTCAAGCTAACTCAAGCTAGCTAAAGCTAACTCAAGCTAACTCAAGCTAACTCAAGCTAACTCAAGCTAGCTAAAGCTAACTCAAGCTAACTCAAGCTAACCCGAGCTAACTCAAGCTAGCTCAAGCTAACCCAAGCTAGCTAAAGCTAACTCAAGCTAACTCAAGCTAACTAAAGCTAGTTCAAGCTAACTCAAGCTAGCTAAAGCTAACTCAAGCTAACTCAAGCTAACTCAAGCTAGCTCAAGCTAACTCAAGCTAGTTCAAGCTAACTCAAGCTAGCTAAAGCTAACTCAAGCTAACTCAAGCTAACTCAAGCTAACTCAAGCTAGCTAAAGCTAACTCAAGCTAACTCAAGCTAACCCGAGCTAACTCAAGCTAGCTCAAGCTAACCCAAGCTAGCTAAAGCTAACTCAAGCTAACTCAAGCTAATTCAAGCTAACTCAAGCTAACTCAAGCTAACTCAAGCTAACTCAAGCTAGCTAAAGCTAACTCAAGCTAACTCAAGCTAACTCAAGCTAACCCGAGCTAACTCAAGCTAACTCAAGGTAGCTAAAGCTAGTTCAAGCTAACTCAAGCTAGCTAAAGCTAAGACAAGCTAACTCAAGCTAACTCAAGCTAACTCAAGCTAACTCAAGCTAACTCAAGCTAACTCAAGCTAGCTAAAGCTAACTCAAGCTAACTCAAGCTAACTCAAGCTAACCCGAGCTAACTCAAGCTAACTCAAGGTAGCTAAAGCTAGTTCAAGCTAACTCAAGCTAGCTAAAGCTAAGACAAGCTAACTCAAGCTAACTCAAGCTAACTCAAGCTAACTCAAGCTAACTAAAGCTAGTTCAAGCTAACTCAAGCTAGCTAAAGCTAACTCAAGCTAACTCAAGCTAACTCAAGCTAGCTCAAGCTAACTCAAGCTAGTTCAAGCTAACTCAAGCTAGCTAAAGCTAACTCAAGCTAACTCAAGCTAACTCAAGCTAACTCAAGCTAGCTAAAGCTAACTCAAGCTAACTCAAGCTAACCCGAGCTAACTCAAGCTAGCTCAAGCTAACCCAAGCTAGCTAAAGCTAACTCAAGCTAACTCAAGCTAATTCAAGCTAACTCAAGCTAACTCAAGCTAACTCAAGCTAACTCAAGCTAGCTAAAGCTAACTCAAGCTAACTCAAGCTAACTCAAGCTAACCCGAGCTAACTCAAGCTAACTCAAGGTAGCTAAAGCTAGTTCAAGCTAACTCAAGCTAGCTAAAGCTAAGACAAGCTAACTCAAGCTAACTCAAGCTAACTCAAGCTAACTCAAGCTAACTCAAGCTAACTCAAGCTAGTTCAAGCTAACTCAAGCTAACTCAAGCTAACTCAAGCTAGCTAAAGCTAACTCAAGCTAACTCAAGCTAACTCAAGCTAACCCGAGCTAACTCAAGCTAACTCAAGGTAGCTAAAGCTAGTTCAAGCTAGCTCAAGCTAGCTAAAGCTAAGACAAGCTAACTCAAGCTAACTCAAGCTAACTCAAGCTAACTCAAGCTAGTTCAAGCTAACTCAAGCTAGCTAAAGCTAACTCAAGCTAACTCAAGCTAACTCAAGCTAGCTCAAGCTAACTCAAGCTAGTTCAAGCTAACTCAAGCTAGCTAAAGCTAACTCAAGCTAACTCAAGCTAACTCAAGCTAGCTCAAGCTAACTCAAGCTAACTCAAGCTAACTCAAGCTAACCCGAGCTAACTCAAGCTAACTCAAGGTAGCTAAAGCTAGTTCAAGCTAGCTCAAGCTAGCTAAAGCTAAGACAAGCTAACTCAAGCTAACTCAAGCTAACTCAAGCTAACTCAAGCTAGTTCAAGCTAACTCAAGCTAGCTAAAGCTAACTCAAGCTAACTCAAGCTAACTCAAGCTAGCTCAAGCTAACTCAAGCTAGTTCAAGCTAACTCAAGCTAGCTAAAGCTAACTCAAGCTAACTCAAGCTAACTCAAGCTAGCTCAAGCTAACTCAAGCTAGTTCAAGCTAACTCAAGCTAGCTAAAGCTAACTCAAGCTAACTCAAGCTAACTCAAGCTAACTCAAGCTAGCTAAAGCTAACTCAAGCTAACTCAAGCTAACCCGAGCTAACTCAAGCTAGCTCAAGCTAACCCAAGCTAGCTAAAGCTAACTCAAGCTAACTCAAGCTAATTCAAGCTAACTCAAGCTAACTCAAGCTAACTCAAGCTAACTCAAGCTAGCTAAAGCTAACTCAAGCTAACTCAAGCTAACTCAAGCTAACCCGAGCTAACTCAAGCTAACTCAAGGTAGCTAAAGCTAGTTCAAGCTAACTCAAGCTAGCTAAAGCTAAGACAAGCTAACTCAAGCTAACTCAAGCTAACTCAAGCTAACTCAAGCTAACTCAAGCTAGTTCAAGCTAACTCAAGCTAACTCAAGCTAACTCAAGCTAGCTAAAGCTAACTCAAGCTAACTCAAGCTAACTCAAGCTAACCCGAGCTAACTCAAGCTAACTCAAGGTAGCTAAAGCTAGTTCAAGCTAGCTCAAGCTAGCTAAAGCTAAGACAAGCTAACTCAAGCTAACTCAAGCTAACTCAAGCTAGTTCAAGCTAACTCAAGCTAGCTAAAGCTAACTCAAGCTAACTCAAGCTAACTCAAGCTAGCTCAAGCTAACTCAAGCTAGTTCAAGCTAACTCAAGCTAGCTAAAGCTAACTCAAGCTAACTCAAGCTAACTCAAGCTAACTCAAGCTAGCTAAAGCTAACTCAAGCTAACTCAAGCTAACCCGAGCTAACTCAAGCTAGCTCAAGCTAACCCAAGCTAGCTAAAGCTAACTCAAGCTAACTCAAGCTAATTCAAGCTAACTCAAGCTAACTCAAGCTAACTCAAGCTAACTCAAGCTAGCTAAAGCTAACTCAAGCTAACTCAAGCTAACTCAAGCTAACCCGAGCTAACTCAAGCTAACTCAAGGTAGCTAAAGCTAGTTCAAGCTAACTCAAGCTAGCTAAAGCTAAGACAAGCTAACTCAAGCTAACTCAAGCTAACTCAAGCTAACTCAAGCTAACTCAAGCTAACTCAAGCTAGTTCAAGCTAACTCAAGCTAACTCAAGCTAACTCAAGCTAGCTAAAGCTAACTCAAGCTAACTCAAGCTAACTCAAGCTAACCCGAGCTAACTCAAGCTAACTCAAGGTAGCTAAAGCTAGTTCAAGCTAACTCAAGCTAGCTAAAGCTAAGACAAGCTAACTCAAGCTAACTCAAGCTAACTCAAGCTAACTCAAGCTAACTAAAGCTAGTTCAAGCTAACTCAAGCTAGCTAAAGCTAACTCAAGCTAACTCAAGCTAACTCAAGCTAGCTCAAGCTAACTCAAGCTAGTTCAAGCTAACTCAAGCTAGCTAAAGCTAACTCAAGCTAACTCAAGCTAACTCAAGCTAACTCAAGCTAGCTAAAGCTAACTCAAGCTAACTCAAGCTAACCCGAGCTAACTCAAGCTAGCTCAAGCTAACCCAAGCTAGCTAAAGCTAACTCAAGCTAACTCAAGCTAATTCAAGCTAACTCAAGCTAACTCAAGCTAACTCAAGCTAACTCAAGCTAGCTAAAGCTAACTCAAGCTAACTCAAGCTAACTCAAGCTAACCCGAGCTAACTCAAGCTAACTCAAGGTAGCTAAAGCTAGTTCAAGCTAACTCAAGCTAGCTAAAGCTAAGACAAGCTAACTCAAGCTAACTCAAGCTAACTCAAGCTAACTCAAGCTAACTCAAGCTAGTTCAAGCTAACTTAATGAAGTTAACCCAAGCTAACTTGGGTTAATGAAGTCAAACTCAAGCTAACCCGAGCTAACTCAAGCTAACTCAAGCTAATTCAAGCTAACTCAAGCTAACTCAAGCTAATTCAAGCTAACTCAAGCTAATTCAAGCTAACTCAAGCTAGCTCAAGCTAACTCAAGCTAACCCAAGCTAACTTAAGCTAGCTTAAGCTAATTAAAGCTAATTAAAGCTAACTCAAGCTAACCCAAGCTAACTTAAGCTAGCTCTAGCTGGCTGCCACTGTTAGGCCATTTGGGAGCGCTTTTCTCGCACTCTGATTGGCTGCCACTGTTAGGCCATTTGGGAGCGCTTTTCTCGCACTCTGATTGGCTGCCACTGTTAGGCCATTTGGGAGCGCTTTTCTCGCACTCTGATTGGCTGCCACTGTTAGGCCATTTGGGAGCGCTTTTCTCGCACTCTGATTGGCTGCCACTGTTAGGCCATTTGGGAGCGCTTTTCTCGCACTCTGATTGGCTGCCACTGTTAGGCCATTTGGGAGCGCTTTTCTCGCACTCTGATTGGCTGCCACTGTTAGGCCATTTGGGAGCGCTTTTCTCGCACTCTGATTGGCTGCCACTGTTAGGCCATTTGGGAGCGCTTTTCTCGCACTCTGATTGGCTGCCACTGTTAGGCCATTTGGGAGCGCTTTTCTCGCACTCTGATTGGCTGCCACTGTTAGGCCATTTGGGAGCGCTTTTCTCGCACTCTGATTGGCTGCCACTGTTAGGCCATTTGGGAGCGCTTTTCTCGCACTCTGATTGGCTGCCACTGTTTAGGCCATTTGGGAGCGCTTTTCTCGCACTCTGATTGGCTGCCACTGTTAGGCCATTTGGGAGCGCTTTTCTCGCACTCTGATTGGCTGCCACTGTTAGGCCATTTGGGAGCGCTTTTCTCGCACTCTGATTGGCTGCCACTGTTAGGCCATTTGGGAGCGCTTTTCTCGCACTCTGATTGGCTGCCACTGTTAGGCCATTTGGGAGCGCTTTTCTCGCACTCTGATTGGCTGCCACTGTTAGGCCATTTGGGAGCGCTTTTCTCGCACTCTGATTGGCTGCCACTGTTAGGCCATTTGGGAGCGCTTTTCTCGCACTCTGATTGGCTGCCACTGTTAGGCCATTTGGGAGCGCTTTTCTCGCACTCTGATTGGCTGCCACTGTTAGGCCATTTGGGAGCGCTTTTCTCGCACTCTGATTGGCTGCCACTGTTAGGCCATTTGGGAGCGCTTTTCTCGCACTCTGATTGGCTGCCACTGTTAGGCCATTTGGGAGCGCTTTTCTCGCACTCTGATTGGCTGCCAGTGTTAGGCCATTTGGGAGCGCTTTTCTCGCACTCTGATTGGCTGCCAGTGTTAGGCCATTTGGGAGCGCTTTTCTCGCACTCTGATTGGCTGCCAGTGTTAGGCCATTTGGGAGCGCATAGATGACGAGGCAACACTTTCAGACAGCAAAGCGATGCTTCAGCTTACTTCAGCTAATTTAGAACACAACCGAACATTTGTAGCAAGACACCGCACAACCTTGGCTGCTTGGTTGCCTGAGCACAAGTTCAAGTTCTTTCCCAGTGCCGTAACACGACACTGGAATTTTCACCAAATGTCAACCACCGTTTGCCGTACACTCCGAATTATGTTACGGTGCTTATTGGCTAGAGAAGAACTCAAAAGTATGAGTTGATTGCAAGGCAGTAGACATGGTTTCGCACAGCATAGATCAACATAGAATAAAACTCTCTGCAGAATTTTGATCTTCCTTCTTCCTAACTCAAATGAGTAGCGAGGTCCATATCATGCACCACCGAGAG
>NW_027453570.1:0-13541 GCF_964194025.1 Convolutriloba macropyga | reverse complement strand
CTGGGCCCGGGGACGATGCGGAAAGAGGAGTGTCTCGTGAGAAGGGGACTGCCGCACGCACCAGCAGTTTGACTCCACAGATGGCATTTATGGCCTTGGCATTAGAGCCATTCTTGCCAATCAAGGCTCCAGTGACAGCCTGGATCCTGGGATGATCGATACGGAAGCGTGCGGTGACAGCAGCAGAGGGGCTGCTCCTCTCACGGTCACCGGGAGTGCCGCTGGAGCTGCGCCGGGGGGAGCGCCGCGCCGCGTCGTCGTGGGTCCTGGCCGGCTCCCTCCTTCCGTCCCGTTTCGACCGTTCATGACGCCTTCCTTCCGACGGGGACCGCTGGCTGCGCCTCCTCTCGGCTGGGGATCGGCCACGCGTGCTCTCCCGGGGCGAGCGCCCGTCACGCCGACCCTTCGAGGGCGAGCGCTGGCCGCGCGCACCCTCCGAGGGGGAGCGCTCGCCCCGCCTACCCTCCGAGGGGGAGCGCGGTCTATGCCTACCCTCCGAAGGGTCTCGCTGTCCAGCCCTGCTCTCCACTCCTCCCGGCCGGGTGCCGGCCTCCAAGGCAACATCGGCCCAAGTTTGGGACGCCGCACCGAGTGGCTGCGGGAGAGCGCTGCTGCCGCTCGCCGGCGTGGCGGACTCGCGCGGCTCGCCCCCGGCTGCCGCATCCAGGGCAATGAGACTGTCAAAGAGACCTCGCGAGCCAGAAAGGGTGGGGCTAACGGTCGATGGCGGGAACTGCTCGTCATCTTGCAGGCGCTGAAAGTAGGACGGCGGTTCGCTGTTTTGGATCAACGGCCCTCTGATTAACTTCTCAGCAAGGCTCACAGCCTCGGCGGTGCCGTGTATCGTTAGCAGTGCCGATCCATCGGATGTCTGTCGTACACTCATCTGCGGTGGCGACACACAGGTGCAAACGGAGCGGGAGGTCGCCGTCCATGCCAACTCAGCGCCCCACAGGGAGGGCGCAATGCCTGAGGTGAAGGGGACGTGAAAGACTGGGGGCGGGGCGGGGCGGGGCAGGGCGGGGCTGCAGCGGCGAGGGACAGAAACGGGGGCGGCGGCATGGAGGCGAGGGGGGTCATGGTGTGGAAGAGCGCCGCAAGGAAAGGCAGGGGACGCGAGTGAGAGCTGCGGGGCACGAGGGAGGAGTAATCGAGAAGGGACGGAGGGTGGGAGGGAGGGAGGGAGGGAAGGAGAAGCTCGCGGGGGGAAGGAGGGGCTGGAAGCGACGGAGGGGCAGGAAGGGTCCAGGGGCTCCCGAGCAAGACGGCGAAAAACGGCAGTGCGGGGCGTGCTGTCACCTTGATGCGAGCTCCGCTGACATTTGCACATGCCCGTAGATGGCTGCCACCTCGACCGTGAACAAGCCCCGCAACCCTGTCATGGACCCGGAACCGCACAGTGGACGTGGGCTGCTGCTTCCTGGACCGGTCCGGTAGCTCCCAGGCACTGCGGCCCTGACGCCACTGCACAGCTGTCCGGGGGAAGCCTTTCTCTACAACACAGGCACGGGCACTGTCTTCTGCCGCCGCGACTTCCAAGTCCGGCCCTCGGAGTGCCAGGTAGTAGCGCCCGTCCTCGGTCGGAAAGATCTGTGAGTGCGTCAAAGGAGCCGCACCCGGGTGGTACAGAAGAAAGGGGGGGGGGGGGGGGGGGGGCTCGATCAGAGACGACGAACAGCCGTGGGACGTTTCCGAGCGCTGGAGGAAAACTTTGCTTGCAGATTGTGCAGGGCGAGGGAAGACGAGAGACGCAGGAGAATAGTGCAGCTACGGCCGCTGCAACTTTTCGATGGCAAGGCCTGGGTTGAAGGAAGCGAACTGAGGGTGTGCGTATGTGGCTGTGTGAGAGAGGCGGGGGGGGGGGGGGGGGGGGGCAGAGAGACAGAGACAGACAGACAGACAGACAGAGAGGGAGGCAGACAGACAGACGGACGGAGAGAGAGAGAGAGAGAGAGAGAGAGAGAGAGAGAGAGACAGAGACAGAGACACAGACAGAGACACAGACAGAGACTGACGGACGGACGGACGGACGGACGGGCAGGCAGACAGACAGACAGACAGACAGACAGAACGACAGACAGACACAGAGGAAGTGTGCGGAGAGGGAGAGGACGAAGGCGAGACGGGCATGTCAAGTCCTGGGCGCAGACAGCCACGCGCCACACCACCGTCGACACCGCAGGTCAAGGGACGGCGCGAGATTGACTGTGCAAAAGCGTGCGAGGGCAGGACGGCAGGTGGATTTCAAGACATGGTTCCCACCTTGGCATGGATCCCCTCAGCTATTTTCTGGAGTGTGGCTCCCTTCGCGCCCAGGATCAGACCCACGACCTTTGGGTCCAGCTCAAGTACGACAGTTTCGTATCCAGCCTCTTCCCCGGGCTCCGGCGGCCGTTGCGCCGAAGGAGGGCCCGCTTCCTCGAGCGATGCCGTGTGGCTGGGTCGGGCCCGGTCCACCTCCAAGTGCTGTGGGCGGCTGAGCGGTTGGCCCATCTTCCGCAGTGTGCTCCTGACCATCTCCTCGGCGCGGCGGATAGCGTTCGAGTCGCCGGCTATCGTCAACAGCCTCGACCCTTCAGGGCGATTTTCAAGCTGCGGTGGGAGGGATGTGAGGGCACTCTCAGTGCTCGGTGCTGCCAGCGAGGGAAGCATTCTCGGGATGGGCCGCACACAGGGTGAAGGGGGGGGGGAGGAGGGGGGTGAGGTGAGAGGAGGGGACAGCAGGTTGGGCGGCGAGGAAGGGGCAGGTGAGGGAGGGGAGGAGAGGAGGGGAGAGGAGAGGGCAAGGGCAAGGGCAATGGCAAGGGGAGAGGACGCGCGGTCCTCACCCTGAAATAGCTCCCAGTCTGCTCTGATATTCTCCCGAGATGGCCCCCTGTAGGACTCATGAGCAGGCCGACAGCATCGCGGTCCAACTCAAGCACAGCCCTCTCTTCTCGCCCCCCCTTCCTACCATCCTCCTGCTCCCGGCTGCTCGCAGCCTGTCGCCTCTGGCCACCCTCAGGGGCTTCCGTGGTCCGAGGAGCCTCAGGCTGGCCTCTGCCTGCCACTGCTCTCCAGGAGGAAAACTCCGCCGCGTTGCCTTTCAGGACTTGGTTTTGACCTTCCTGAGGCGATTCGTCCTGCCTGCTGCCGCGCTTGCCCTCCCCAGCCCGGCCGTTTTCCTTCCCGGCATCTGGGCACAGCGTCAAGCCCTTCCTGCTGCGCCCCGTCTCCAACAACCGGGGATCCGCAGGCCTGAGCCTCGCGCTCCCTCTCTCGTCGTCAGGCTGTCGGGTCCGGACAGTGACCTGTAGCCTCGGCGGCGAGTGGGGATCCCTCCCCCTCTCCGTGCTGTCGCTACGTCGGTGAGCCGCAGCGCTGCCGGTCACAGAGCGATGCGCCTCCCTCCCCGTCTCGCCTCCCTGCACAGCAGACGTCCGCTGGCGCTTGGCAGCCCGGTCATCCGGCCTGCCATCCCCCTGGCCGCTGTCCGAAACGCCACGGTCACTGCTCCGAGTGTCGTTGTACCCTTGAGGCTCCCGCGGCTCCGGTTGCGGCCGCTTTGAGCCTGGGGTTAATCCCCATGAAGCCATGAAGGAGGCTGGGAAGCACGCCAGGTACCTACAGAGGCTGGGCAGCTGCCGGCCTGTCCGGAGTCCCCTGGAGCCCTTCCGCACGGGTGGCCTCCGCCATCGTCAGCACGAGGCACTGCTCTAGACGTGGGCGAGTTCCCGTGCAGCCGCAGACTGACCTTTGTATAACACATAAAGGAAAGGGTGGGCCCATCAGGCAGCAGGCAGGCAGGCAAGCATGGCAGGTGGGCGGCTGGCAGCAGTAGAGCGGCATGAGGGCAAGTGACAGGTGGCCTTGCAGACAAAAGCAGAAATGCATACGCAGGCAGACTGCTGGGCAGAAGAGCAATGTGTGGGTAGACAGAGGGACAGACAGACAGACCGGCTGGGAGACAGGCAGACAGGCACTCTCTCTCTCTCTCTCTCTCTCTCTCTCTCTCCCTCCCTCCCTCTCCCTCTCCCTCTCCCTCTCTCTACCTCTCACAAACACGCCTACGCAGAGGAGGGACAACCTGGTGCGGAAGAAGGCAGACGGGACTATGGCTGTTGGGAGACGTATATACAGGTGGTGGTAGAAATTCTCAAGCAGAACACGCGTCCACGGCGACAGACACGTACCAGGCGTGTCGAGCGGTGGAACCGGGCCAAGACGGTGGTGTCTCGCGGAGGCCCACTTACCCCGGAAGCGGTTGCCTTCAAGGCAGCCAAACACGGGGCGCAGGCTGGTCGTGAGAGCGGGCAGCTGCGATGACAGCTCTGCGTGACCGTTCGTGTTCGGGGGTCTCAGTGAATTTGACTCTTATTATTGGCCGTGGCGTTTAGGCTTGGTAGGTTGCGCACAACTCTGACTGGCAAACGAATCACGTCCGGTGGTGGAAAACCCAGCCTGATCCCAGCAGGATGTGCGTAGATAAGCTCTCATCGTCGAGGGACACTGCCATCAGAAGGTAAATCGTGATCGGTTCGAGCAACAGCGCACAAGTGTTGAGGTGCGCAAGCTATTGATCTGACAGTGTGGTACAGCTATACCCTACTGACGTCAAATTTTTTGAAAAATTACCTAGGGTACACCTCCTGCACCTACCTACGACCTACCGGTATATGGTACCTAGGTGAAGGGTTGATTACCAGACCTAGGTAGGTACGAGCGGACACTGTGCTAAGCTTTTTTTAAAAAATGAAACGTAGGTGTAGGGTAGGGTAGTAAGTACCGTAGGGTGACTACGGGTGACTACTTTGCAATTTGCATATATATACACTCATACTACAAAAGTTTTGTCAACAGAATGTGGGAGCAGATGAGTACCAAGCCCCCCATTGTTCCATTGTTTTTGGCCATTGTCAGCTTGTTTACATATAATGGAACTCTTGGCTTCCGTTTTTGGGTGCATCATACCAAGTTAAGGGGGGGCAAGCCAGTGTTGAAATCATGTGTGCAGATTTGCTAGAGCGTTGGTTTTTCCCTACCTATTGATTGCAGGAGCAATTTTAATGCATGCTTGATACTAGGCATATGAGGGTATCACGATGAAATTTCCGGCATGCTTGTACATGTAAGTGTCTTCATTCAGCCCCATCCCTCCTTGACAGGAGAATGTCTCCCATGGTTGCAAGCCATGCCTGAAAAGTTATGCCCCACGGCTGCAAGCATCATGAGCAGCGATCTGTTTTACATTTTTGCATGAGGGCCATACATGACAATGACAAGGGGTGCGAATGGTATCTTGACACGCACATTGTGTGTCAATGATGTGGACTTGGGGGCAACTTGGTCTAGCTACAAGGGGAGCATGGTGCACAGGGAGGCACAACACATGGCCATGCCCCTGGCTTCCTGTGTTGGAAATTAGGGGGCAGGTATGGCCCACAACTCTGGGGTGACCAGGCCATTGAGGGGGGCCTTCCCATTCACATGTCGGTGCATGAGGTCACATTTGCCTGAATCTGGGTGCATTCCATGGCTAAATAGGGGTAGCTGATCTTTGGAGGCCATTTCTGAGCCTGAATGGACACTTTTTTTTGGACAATTTTTGACCCGAATTGGAAATGTTCTGTTAATGTACTGTGTCGTCATCTATGCGAATTTCATTGAAGTTGAAAATTGAGCATCTAGATCTCATCGTCCGCTTTCTGGTGAGCAAAAAATCTCCTCAATCCGATATCATATGAAAAAGTTATGGCCAAAACAGTGAACAGGAGTCTACGGACAGTTAGCCCTGTCCACAGACAGCTGTCAGCAATGCCTTACATTTGGTCCCACGCCCTCCCTACACGCCCATCCCAGGTAATTCCTAGCTTAACTTGTGCCATTTCACATTTATGCAACCCTCATAGGCATCCTTGGGTGGTTGAAGCCCCATCTTCTGTGCCCATCATGGTTGCAACCCACCACGGTTGATTTCCACGGCTAGCTGTCAGCCCCACGACATGCAAATGGAACTGCACAGATCACCCCATGGCAGCAATGGAGACCCAAAATGCTCATAAACAACAAGGATATCATTAACACTTTCCATCCATCATGCTACCTATGACGCATATGTTGGATGTGGGTGTTGCCATAGACTACGGCACGTGCGTGTACCTAACGTGACAAAACTTTTGTAGTATGAGTGTGTAAAGTGCAGTTTTTAGGCTTGTTGCAAGGGTATAATGACCTAAGCAAGGGTTCTAAGGGCATAATCTGCATCATCTACGCGGCACAAGTTGTCGAATACGCTTTTGGGAGCCGCAACAAGAGTCTTGAGATACTTGATTTTCAGCCACCTGTGGTATGAACTGATTTTGCTATTTTTTCGGTGCTGCAGCCAATGAAGAGTACCATGACAACCAATACATCGAGAAACGAGAGGCGATTTGCCATTTTCACACTAGTTAAACACTTGAGAAGCACCCAAGAGGCGGCCATGGCGCTCGGTTACCACCCCAGGACTGTCAGCACCCTGCTGCAAAACGAGAAAACTGTCAATTTGGGTGACAAGAATCGTTATGGTAGGGCGAGGAAACTGGCGGGAGAAGCCCAATGTCGCTCGATCAACGTATTTAGAGCATGCATTGCAGCCAAGGGTCGCTCCACTGATTACTAGCCTTGAATAGGCAGTTACCTTTGTTTCAGGTAGCAATTGGTGATTCGTGTGGATATAAAACTGTTAATCACACTCATACTACAAAAGTTTTGTCAACAGAATGTGGGAGCAGATGAGTACCAAGCCCCCCATTGTTCCATTGTTTTTGGCCATTGTCAGCTTGTTTACATATAATGGAACTCTTGGCTTCCGTTTTTGGGTGCATCATACCAAGTTAAGGGGGGGCAAGCCAGTGTTGAAATCATGTGTGCAGATTTGCTAGAGCGTTGGTTTTTCCCTACCTATTGATTGCAGGAGCAATTTTAATGCATGCTTGATACTAGGCATATGAGGGTATCACGATGAAATTTCCGGCATGCTTGTACATGTAAGTGTCTTCATTCAGCCCCATCCCTCCTTGACAGGAGAATGTCTCCCATGGTTGCAAGCCATGCCTGAAAAGTTATGCCCCACGGCTGCAAGCATCATGAGCAGCGATCTGTTTTACATTTTTGCATGAGGGCCATACATGACAATGACAAGGGGTGCGAATGGTATCTTGACACGCACATTGTGTGTCAATGATGTGGACTTGGGGGCAACTTGGTCTAGCTACAAGGGGAGCATGGTGCACAGGGAGGCACAACACATGGCCATGCCCCTGGCTTCCTGTGTTGGAAATTAGGGGGCAGGTATGGCCCACAACTCTGGGGTGACCAGGCCATTGAGGGGGGCCTTCCCATTCACATGTCGGTGCATGAGGTCACATTTGCCTGAATCTGGGTGCATTCCATGGCTAAATAGGGGTAGCTGATCTTTGGAGGCCATTTCTGAGCCTGAATGGACACTTTTTTTTGGACAATTTTTGACCCGAATTGGAAATGTTCTGTTAATGTACTGTGTCGTCATCTATGCGAATTTCATTGAAGTTGAAAATTGAGCATCTAGATCTCATCGTCCGCTTTCTGGTGAGCAAAAAATCTCCTCAATCCGATATCATATGAAAAAGTTATGGCCAAAACAGTGAACAGGAGTCTACGGACAGTTAGCCCTGTCCACAGACAGCTGTCAGCAATGCCTTACATTTGGTCCCACGCCCTCCCTACACGCCCATCCCAGGTAATTCCTAGCTTAACTTGTGCCATTTCACATTTATGCAACCCTCATAGGCATCCTTGGGTGGTTGAAGCCCCATCTTCTGTGCCCATCATGGTTGCAACCCACCACGGTTGATTTCCACGGCTAGCTGTCAGCCCCACGACATGCAAATGGAACTGCACAGATCACCCCATGGCAGCAATGGAGACCCAAAATGCTCATAAACAACAAGGATATCATTAACACTTTCCATCCATCATGCTACCTATGACGCATATGTTGGATGTGGGTGTTGCCATAGACTACGGCACGTGCGTGTACCTAACGTGACAAAACTTTTGTAGTATGAGTGTATATACTCGTACGTGAGGGCGGCGCCATGTACCATGTACGACGTACTACATTTTATAGTACGCCGGCATGCGTGTCCGCCTGGCCCGCCTGTCCGCCGGCCATGCCTGGACTCTGGACTGTACGCCGACGTGTACCTGTACCCTGCAGTACACGTATGTACGAGTACAAGTGTCAATACCTACGTATCCTTAGTAGGTGGGCCGGTACTTTATAGCTACCCCCTACTCGAGACTGTTTTGTATCTATCTTTAATCTTTGTACATGGTACTTCGTTCGTAGTTTTGGCTCCGGCCGAGCTTTTGGATCACATGGTTGATGATCCCCTCTTCACTGCACTTTTAATTGGCTGGCGCCTGGCTCGGCTGCCGCAGTTCGGTTGAGCTGTTCCGCTCAGCTAGGGTACCGTACCTGCAGGGCAGGGTGGAGCATGTCGGACAAATGCAAGCCGCACTTCGGCCAGACCACCTATCATCTGTATCCTCATCCGCACCCGTGATCACTCAGTTTACTCGAAGCAGGAATCGGCGCGATAGGTAGGGCGTCCATCCTCGCGAAACTCTGCCGAGTTCGACGTAACAACCTGCGTGGGACACGTAATGCCGGTTGCGCTTCCACCCCTAACTGTCACAAGCAGCCTGCCACTTCACCGTGTATGTATACGCCATGTCCGTTTCTCTCCTGTTCTCTCTACGATTCCAGCCTACTTGCCTGCATCCCGCCCTCCCTCCTTCCCTCCTTACGTCTGTCTATCCGCCTCTGTGTGTGTGTGTGTGTGTGTGTGTCGCGCTCTTCGTCTATCTCCATACCTGTCTCTCTTGATCCACCCCGACCCAGTCGCTCTTTCCATCAGTCAGGCTTGCTTTGCAGGGTCTCCCAAACTCTCAACTCGATCTGACGTGTCTTCCCCGTCCCTGTCTTTGCTTCCAGCCCCGCGAGTGATGTTTCCACTCTGAATAAAGGGGGGGGGTCCGGTCTGCGCAGGAACCCGACAGTGAGCAGCATCGAGCCGTGCACTGATCATGGCAAAGGCCGGCCGCTGCGAGGGAGGGCTCCAAGGGACCTGCATGGCAAGGCCGGCCGCTGCCCGGTCTCGGTAGGCCATCTACCTGATACTGGGAAGCCTCTGGTATGGCTCAGGGGCGACTCCCGACCTCTCCTGCCTCTCGATCCCGGCCACGGGAGGCTCCGGCAAGTAACGGAGCGTCAAGCGCTGAGTTTCGTCGGCTCGGGGAGTCGGACGGGGGCCAGACGGATGGCAGGCCTGATGAAAGGGCTGCCAAGCGCCAGCGGACCTTGCCCGTGAGTGGAGGTGGTGAGAAGGAGAAGCCAGGGCGCTCTCAGGCCGACACATCTGTGGGCGTCCACAGAGGCGGCCGTGATGGGCCGGAGAGGGAGCCCAGCTACAGCCGGAAGGCTGACGGAGGGCAGGGCCACAGGGGCTCCAGGTCTTCCCTGGAGTTGGCTGGCGGCTCTTCTTACAGACGGGAGGCTGAGCAGGGTGATGGCCGCACCGAAACGCCAAGAGAAGGCCGCAGCCATGCACGGCAGGGCGGCAGGGAAGAAATCCCGTCACCCGGAGCAGCTGGAGACAGGGCCCAGCCCGAGGCACGGAGGGTTGTGGAGCGCCAGCAACCTGACCGGCAGCGGGACACGGTGGTGGTGCGCTTCCGCATCGATCCAGCGCCCCTGAAATCCACCAGCTTCACGCAGTTCACGGACAACATCACAGACATTGGCAAACGCTCTGGCGCTCACGCTCAGGTGTGTTCACAACCGCCGTCTCCACGGATCCCTGAGCCTCCCCCCCCCCCCCCCCCCCCCCCCCGGGCTCAGCCCCGGATCCCTTCCTATCGCAGATGACCTGAGCCGCAATATCACACCGGCACCCTCCGGCCCTTCCTGGCACTCCCATTCTCTCAACCCCTCCCCCAGCCGCCCCCCGCGTGCCCCGGCTGCTCAGTCCTGGCCTGCTCCACGGCCGGCACCAGCGCCTTCTCCTCGGGCACCACTCTCTCCTGAGCCTTCCTTACGCCACCCCGCCTGTGACCCAGCCCCCCTCCCGTCTCCCACCCCCTATGCCCATCATCGCTGGCCTGCCCTCAAGGGGCTGCCACAGCTTCCTCATCTTCCCCTTGTATCTTTCCACACCGCGTCCCGCCACTCTAAACTCAGCTGGACAGCCGCTCCCCTCCCCCGTCCACGGCCGGCACCCAAGCCTTCCCGGCCTTCCTGGTTCATGGCTGAGCGCTACCCGCCCGCGGGCTTCCAGATATCAATGGCCAGGCACGGAAGCGGCGAGCTGGTGCTGACTGGCAGCCGGGAGGCTGTGAAGAAAGCAGACGAGATGGTTGCGCAGGCCATCGCACGCATGGCGTGGCACTCTTCACTCTTGCAGCGGATCCCAGAAGACCGCCGTAGAGCCCCGGCGTCTGCGGCGCAGCGCCGCGGTTCCTCTCCCGTGCGTCACAGCAGCAAGCACACGACCGGGGCTCCGGACAGCGAAAGACGCAGGAGCCGGGAAGGAGCAGAGGGGAGCCTGCGCGCTGCCATGAGACGAGACAATGGCGATGCTGGTGCGATCCAACTTCCCTTAACGGCGCTACCACTGCTCCCTGTTGCAGTCTGCTGCTGTCTGCATGACCCTGTCCAACTCTGTCCATTCCGGTGTCTAACTGTCCGTCCATCCGTCTGTACGACAGCCAGTCCGTCTGCCGCTCCTGCCCTAGCACCGCTTGCCTCCTCTGCCCCTATGCTGACCTGTGCGTTGTCGAACACAGGAAGCGCTGCACGCGAGACAGCCACCACGAGGGCCTCCGGACTGCCACAGCAAGGAGCAAAGGAAAGAGCAACGCTCGCCTTGGAGACAGACCCAGGCAGACCAGCTGGCGCCGCCCAAGCGGAACCGCTCACCTCCAGCCCAGGCCGTGGAGACGGCCCTGGCAGGCGGGGCTCAGGCCATGGCCCGGCTCGCCTCAACATCGACCACACAGCCGGTCGGGTCAGGGAGCTTGGAGACTCTCAGGAGGCAGTCAGGCGACAGCCAGGCTCCTCCTCTACCCCAAGGAGCGATAACGGCCCGGCCGCAGAGGGCAGCACCCAGCGAGTCGGTGGGGAGAGAGAGGAGCGACACCGGGAGACCTCGCGAGACCCTCGCACCTCTTTGGAAGGAAGGCGTCACAGCGGCTCCCTGTCGGAGCATTGGCATGACCGCTCCTCCCATGCGGACCCTGGGCTTGGCCGCCGATCCTCCTTGGAGAGAAGGCACAGCCACCACTCGGTGCCGGAGACCCGGCGTCACGGCAGGCCAAGGGTGGAAAGCTCAGCCGCGGAGGGCTCCAGGCATGGGGCCACAGCAAGGGCCTCCTCGCGAGTGGACGGAATAAGGGATGGGCGGGACAGCGGCGGGCGGAGGGACAGCCATCACGATGACGACAGCGTTATGACTGCGCGATACTGGATCGATCCGAGGTTCCCTAGCCTCCCAAGCGCCCTGATCGGGAGGCAGGGGTGCCACATGAAGGCCATCCACAGGCTCTGTGGATATGCACCACATGTGCGGACCCATCTGCAGGCCCCACCGATATTGCTTCCCGTGTTGCCTGCCCCGCCCCGCCCCGCCCCTTCCCTGCAGAGTGCACCTCCTGAGTCTCGTCCTTGCCCAGCCCCAGCCCCCCACTCCCTCCGGCCTGATCCATGCCTGCCCATCAGTGCTAAATTCACGTGCCAAATTTTACGCCAGTGCCCCTCCTAAGACACCTGTCGCGCTCCCCGTCATCCCCCTGCCCGTAATTTCTTTCTTGGCCTCGCCCGCCCCTTCCCCCTTTGCCCTGAGGGTATCTTTGCTCTGCTGCCATCCCAACGAGGTTGCGTCCCTCGAATTCCTGCCTATGCTCCCCCCCCCCCCCCCCCCCCCCTCCTTTCCTCGTTGGCGGCCCCGGGCTCCTCTCATGGCCCGCCACGGGTGTGTCTCCTCCACCTGTTGACTCCAACCGGGTGTGCGTTCCGGCCTGGCTGCCACCAGGCAGGCTGCCCTCCATGGCACAGCAGCTCCTCCGTCAGTCACACCTGCCCACCCTGTGGCCTTTGATCACCCAACAGGTATCAGATCCCAACGGCAGGTCCCCGGAGCTATTCGTGACAGGAACGCCGGAGAAAATCAAAGAAGCGGAAGAGATGATCACTGAGATCATCGTTCAACAGGGCTTTGCCCCTGGGACAATACGGCGCACGTCTGATCGTGACCGCAGGACCCACGCGGCCGCACAGCGCCGCGGCTCCTCCCCTGACCGCCGCGGCCATGATGAGAGGAGTGGCGGGCGACGCCCGGACGGAAACAGGAGCCGAGAAGGGGACGAGGGGAGGGCGGGCGCTCCCCCGCGAAGGGGAGACGGTGGCGAGCAGTCTCATGGCGGTGAGACCCGATTGCCAATGCTAAACGCGATGTCGTTCACCGCCGACCGTGTGTTCCTCACGTCGCGACTCACTGACTCGCTCGCTTGCCAGGTCTTCTCCTGATCTATCTGACTCTGATCCTGTGCAGTTTGATGCTTTTCCAACTGCCTTGAGTCATGATCCCGTTGTTGCCACCCCAGGCAAAGGCTCCAGCCTGGCACCCTCGGCGGCTGCCAGGGGGCAGCCCGCACCGAAGGAGGGCGGCTCCGGGCCGCACAGCGCCCAACGCACCTTGCAGCAGACCGACGCAGGAGCTGTCCTGCCTCCTGAAGCACACCACAGCAGCGGCAACCCAGATCGAGCAGAACGTAACAGTGACCGGGGCCATGCGCAGAGCCTGGCTCCACGCCGTGTTGAGCCTGACACGGACCAGCGTGGAAGCCAGCTTCCGGCGGCTGAAACCGCTTCCATGAGACTGCAGACTGCCAGTGCCGCCCATCATCGCGTGGTGGCTCCGCAGGGAAGCGAAAAGCGGCAGACCATCGAGCCGCAGCCCTCAACGCAGCCGTCTTGCACGCCCCCACGTGCAGCTGCGAGCGACGGTCCTCTGCCAGACGAGGGCGGCTCTCAGGCCGGGCCGGTCGATGTGAGGTCGCGACCCCAGGCCGACCCAGCGGCAGTTTCCCGGGCACCTGCAAGGGACCGCCAGGGCAGGGAGGGCGCGTTGCAGCACACCGGCGACTCTGTTTGCCGCCAGCCACCGCCGAGACTTTCGCTGGAAGTGGGCTCGCGTCCTGCAACCATAACGTCACCCCACAAACCGATCTCATTTACGGCATGGAAGCAGCAGTCAAGCGCTCACAGCCTGCCTGGTTCGTCCTGGGGTGCTAGCCGTCCAAGTCCAACGCCGTCACCGCGTCAGGGCTCGGGGCCGCCTGGCAGCCTGCAGACTGTGAAGCAGAGCGGCGCTGACACCACATCCTCTCGGCAACCGGGAGCCCACACCGCAGGCACGCTGCCCACGGATTCCGCGGGTGCGCCTCTGACCCCTCGCTCTCGCTCTCTGTCGTTTGACGCG
>NW_027453569.1:0-19368 GCF_964194025.1 Convolutriloba macropyga | reverse complement strand
AAATGGCCCGTTAAGAGAAAGCGTCGCTTTATAGCGGCCTAATAAGAAACGGTAAGTCAATCTTAAATTTCATTTTTTGATAGTTAGATTTGAAGATATCAAAATTGAAAAGATGACAGTAATTTTTAAGTACTCTGAATTTCTATTGAATTTATTTGTCTGAATTTGTATTGTATCGCCCATAGAAAAAAGTTTAAAATTAAGAATTTTAATAATCATACAAATATGGATGGCGTTCCAGTTTGAAGTTAAGATATTAATAGTTGATGTATTTCGGGCAATGATGGCCGAAGTTTTCTGTCTTTTAGTCAAGCTATTATCTGTCCCAAAATCAGTATTATATTAAAATTAATTATATAGTTTCGAGCAATTCGATACAAATATTTTTTTTATCGGCATGCTGTTTTTTCTCAAAAAAATGCCAAAGTTAAATGTCTTGATTTAAAGCTTCCCTAAACAGCAAGTAAAAAATCACAATAGATTTATCAAGAAAAATCAAAATAGAATAAATGGCTAACATTCAAAATTTGAACATAATCAGGCAACATCGTGGTGTAAAAAAAGCAAAATTAGCGGATACTTTTGAAATTTTGATACTCGAAAAAACAAGGAAAGCATATGTTTTTTCCACTATCTATTCAGTTTTGTTGGAGACTTTCAATATTGCCCCTTTTTGAATCCCTCCGGAAAAAAAATTGATCGGCCGAAACTGAATAGGCAAAAAGCCAGCATCGATTAAATTTGAGAGACAAAGAATAAAACTCACTAATCAAGATAAATGCTCTTGGAAATCTCTTTTTTAATTTGACTAGAGTTGCATTAAGAAAACCGCAGTTCAAAAGCTTGTTCTAAAATAGGACACAACTTATCTCAGATTGAAAATTTTTATGGCTACCGATGTGCAACTGCAGCAACTCGGTTGTGAGAGCTAGCATTTCAACGCAATATATGTATATACATATATATATATATATATATATATATATATATATATATATATATATACGCACACACACACACACACACACACACACACACACACACACACACACACACACACACACACACACACACACACACACACACACACACACAGACACACACATATATATATATATATACATATATATATATATATATATATATATATATATATATATATATATATAACCGTTTTGCGCCCACAAACATAATTAAGCATGCAGTCCGTTGAAATCAATAAATTTGAGTATTGACAAATTAAAGCACCAGTGACCGAACATCAATTTGAAAAATGAAGTACCGATTTCAAACTAAAAAAATGCTCTTTTATAAATTGGAGAAAAATGTCTTTTCTTCAGAGCTATTCAAAAAATGAAGGGTTGAAAAAAAATTGTTTCTGTCAGGGACTTACCAAACAGACAAATGTTCAGTTGAACTTGACAAGTTTTCCCAACGTTTCAGGAAAAAACATATGTATTGCTACCGACGAAAACAGATCGTCTGCTATTCATAGAGCAACTAAACGAATGAAACTCACTACTTTGAAAAATTACTTTGCTATAATGGTAATTCAGTTACCCAAAAATATTTTTAAACTTATTTTTCTTTTTTTTTGCATCCAAATGATTGCAAAAAGGGGATTCAAGAAAAAAATTTAACTTCTGAGCAAAATCAGTAAATTTTTTAAATATAGAATTTCTTTTTCTTTTAAGAGTACCCGACAAAACTAATTAGTCTTTCAATCTCCCAGAAAAACTGCAACATTTCTGATATATTATACTTTAACACTTTATAGATTGAATGTTTGATTATAGTTTCAGACCAGAAGTATAGAGAAAACTTGCTTGTGTGCTTTATTAAAAAGCCATAGCTAGGAGAGTGATGCTAAAAAAATAAAAATTTTGTTTTGGGCGTCTCAAGTTTTTTTGAATAAACAGACTGCAAGTAATATAATTCTGAAGAAATTTTCCCAAAAATAGTTGAGCAGGTTATCCTTGAGTCCAAAGTTTAAAAACTTTGAAAACATTAGATCACAATTAATTTTTTGTCAAAAGTGCCTAATATTTACCGTTTCTACGTGATTTCCAATTCCATGTGATTACCCTAAGTATAAATCTTTGATTATCAAGAAATCTAACTACAATCTAACAGTTACAATGACAAATTGTTTTAGGAAATGGTTATAAACACAGCCACTTTTCCGTTGAGACCAAAAAAGCGATTGATCCTAATTTTCGAATCAGAATTTTTCTCTCGTCTACAGTTTTTTAAATGAAACTTGATGTAGTGTGTTATGTTAAAAATCATCTTAAATTTGAGGTTTAAAAATTTCTTTACGCCACGTCTCGTTTACAAATCTTTCAATGAGTGATTGTAGGCGTGCCATTCCGTAGTTTTGTAAAGGAAGAAAAAGTAGAAGCATACAACTATGCTGTAAATAAAAAAGCTTTAAATTTTTAAAAGCAAGTTTAGTGTTTTCAATATTTTACGCAATCAAGAGATATCTTTGTTTTGCAGAACTTTCAATGTTTCGGTGAACTCTTATCTGAATTTTAATTGATAACCTAGATTATTCTAGAAACAGTAATATTTGCTCAACAAAAATGGAGATTGGTTATCCCCTGTGTGCAAAAAAATACACTACTTTGCAAGGGTTTTCTGTTGATACAACACAAAATTCCCTACCTCATTTTATGAGGTTAAAAAAATCCGTTACACCTTTAACGAAACAAACGAGTGATCCTGACAACTTTGCCCTGGAAACCAAGATCTCTAATAGAAAATACGGTTCTTTCACATAAAAAGCCCCCCCCCCCAAGCTTAGTGGTCAGGTAACCTTCAGCACCCCCTACAATCATGGTAAAAATATTATAATAGTGGGGTATAATTTCATGGCGGGGATACAATGAGAAAGACCAGAAAATACTATAGCTCCATTTTAAAGGTTTCCGGATCTATTCAGCTTCCGGGGTTATATCTTTTACGCCCTCCCTCAAGCGCACGTGCTTTTTTTACATAGTAACGTGCTATATAACAGCATATAATTGTTAACTGGAGGCGTAAACAAAACTGGGGGACAAAACAGAATAGATCCCAAAGTTTTGCCTTCAATTTGTTTTCTTATCAGTTATCAGATTGAATTGGTACATAAAGAGAACCCGTGTTGTGTAATTGACATATAGCAAATCCAGTGAATTTTGACATTGAAAAAAAATTAAGCATAACTAAAAGTTATAGGCTGAATTTTTATTGCAACAGTAAATATGTTGCTGATGAAAAGTTACAAAAGAGAACTGCCAAACATTATGCCAAACATTATTGCCAAAAATTATGCGGACAAATTTGGAACCTCTAAAACAAATTGGGCAGTGTTAAACTTTCTTTGATATAAGTTGGAGAGCAGCCGTTCTACTACCAATAAATTGCAATTTGGATTTTCTGGAAAACACCAGGGTCAGAAAAAAGAAAAAGAAGCAATTAATTGTCTTCAAAATAGTCCGCCACCGAAGGTCGAACTCACATTTCAATTTTAAATTTCTGAAAATTTAATGGCTAAAAATCATTCGTTTGGGCTCAGTTTAACCTTTTTATATAACGTGCTACATAATGACATTAAATTTTTAAACGGGGGCGTAAAAAACACGGGGGGGGACAGAATTAAGACAGACCCTATATGGGCTTCGTTTACAGCCTTAAGTTATAAAGAATAAGGGCTACTTATTTCTGACCGCGAAGTAGGTTTACCTAGTTCTCTTAGACTAACCGGCTCTGTAAAACACTGAAGGTGAACTTCAATTATTTCAGTGATAATAAGGAATCATAAGTATACGCATCGTGGAACTATAGAATAGGCTGACTACAGTTAGTAGAGCTACCTCTATATAAAAAAGAATAGTGTCTTCACAGTCTCTGCTTGGATAGAGTTGTGTAACAAGTATTTCGTCTGCTACGCCATCCGGGGTTCGGAGTTTTCAACCGAAATTGTAAATTGTAGATGAAATACGTTGGATGTGTCATCCTCAATGTGTGTTGGAGTCGGCGACTTGTGCCGTTGTCTAAGGTCCATGTCAATTGAAGTTGTGATTAGAGCCTTCAGTGAGTGATCCACATCTTTTCAGCTGCGGAAGCAGTAAAGGTGCCAGTAACAGAGTGTGCTGGCCAGTAAAGTCGGTCCTGTTAAAGTGCTCAACTGTCTCCCACTGTCTTGCAGTGAATATTTCTTCGTAGTTGTTGGAACGTTTGTAGTCTGTAGATTCTGTCTGTTTGTAACACCTTTAACGAAACAAACGAGTGATCCTGACAACTTTGCCCTGGAAACCAAGATCTCTAATAGAAAATACGGTTCTTTCACATAAAAAGCCCCCCCCCCAAGCTTAGTGGTCAGGTAACCTTTAGCACCCCCTACAATCATGGTAAAAATATTATAATAGTGGGGTATAATTTCATGGCGGGGATACAATTAGAAAGACCAGAAAATACTATAGCTCCGTTTTAAAGATTTCCGGATCTATTCAGCTTCCGGCGTTATATCTTTTACGCCCTCCCTCAAGCGCACGTGCTTTTTTTACATAGTAGCGTGCTATATAACAGCATATAATTGTTAACTGGAGGCGTAAACAAAACTGGGGGACAAAACAGAATAGATCCCAAAGTTTTGCCTTCAATTTGTTTTCTTATCAGTTATCAGATTGAATTGGTACATAAAGAGAACCCGTGTTGTGTAATTGACATATAGCAAATCCAGTGATATTTGACATTGAAAAAAATTAAGCATAACTAAAAGTTATAGGCTGAAATTTTTTTGCAACAGTAAATATGTTGCTGATGAATAGTTACAAAAGAGAACTGCCAAACATTATGCCAAACATTATTGCCAAAAATTATGCGGACAAATTTGGAACCTCTAAAACAAATTGGGCAGTGTTAAACTTTCTTTGATATAAGTTGGAGAGCAGCCGTTCTACTACCAATAAATTGCAATTTGGATTTTCTGGAAAACACCAGGGTCAGAAAAAAGAAAAAGAAGCAATAATTGTCTTCAAAATAGTCCGCCACCGAAGGTCGAACTCACATTTCAATTTTAAATTTCTGAAAATTTAATGGCTGAAAATCATTCGTTTGAGCTCAGTTCAACCTTTTTATATAACGTGCTACATAATGACATATAATTTTCAAACGGGGGCGTAAAAAACACGGGGGGAACAGAATTAAGACAGACCCTATATGGGCTTCGTTTACAGCCTTAAGGTATAAAGAATAAGGGCTACTTATTTCTGACCGCGAAGTAGGTTTACCTAGTTCTCTTAGACTGACCGGCTCTGTAAAACACTGAAGGTGAACTTCAATTATTTCAGTGATAATAAGGAATCATAAGTATACACATCGTAGAACTATAGAATAGGCTGACTACAGTTAGTAGAGCTATCTCTATATACTCTATATAAAAAAGAATAGTGTCTTCACAGTCTCTGCTTGGATAGAGTTGTGTAACAAGTATTTCGTCTGCTACGCCTTCCGGGGTTCGGAGTTTTCAACCGAAATTGTGATTTGTAGATGAAATACGTTGGATGTGTCATCCTCAATGTGAGTTGGAGTCGGCGACTTGTGCCGTTGTCTAAGGTCCATGTCAATTGAAGTTGTGATTAGAGCCTTCAGTGAGTGATCCACATCTTTTCAGCTGCGGATGCAGTAAAGGTGCCAGTAACAGAGTGTGCTGGCCAGTAAAGTCGGTCCTGTTAAAGTGCTCAACTGTCTCCCACTGTCTTGCAGTGAAGATTTCTTCGTAGTTGTTGGAACGTTTGCAGTCTGTAGATTCTGTTTGTTTGTACAAGGGGATTTTGATTAATCTCCATTTTGTACAAGGTTTGTTCCAATCAGATTTACCACCTAACCTTCTGGAGGAAGTCCATCTTAAGCTACCGTTTGAGCTACTTAACCCGTTAAACTTTATAAGTTTAAAGACTACTGAGCAGGCTCTAACCGGAGAAAAGGAAGAAAAGAAAATGATCCTGGTTGTCAATTAAAGAAAAAGAACAGAAGAATATAAAAAGGATAAATAATAACGGAGAAAATTAAACGGAAAGAATAGCAAAAATAAAGTTTTGAGGTTTTGTTGAGAACATTGCGTCTCCTTTTTCACCCGAGGGTGGAAGTGAGCCCATCAGCGGAATTCGAATTCGAAGTTCGGGGCCCGTTTTTCATGTTTCCAGCAGAGTTCAAGGAATTCCTTGTCCGGGGCCAGAGAAGCGGCAAGAGCTCGAGGGTGCAAGTCAGTATTGCAATGCGTCTGCATTGCAAGTAGGTGATTCAATATCTGACTTTCCTCGGGTGCCAGCTCTCGATTTGCCAGCTTGTCCACAATCCAGTCTCGTTAGAGGAAGTTGATGGAGTATCCATGCATGCACTTCATAACACCTCCATCTACGCAATCGAGGTGTTCGATAGGGACAAGGATCGGTCCGTGAGTTCTAGGAAAGAAGGGAATGAAGAGGAAGTAATTTTTGATTGGATCAAAATTTCTCAGCTTTCCTTCCCAATAGCTAGGATTGATGATATAACTTTAGTTGAGGTGATACGGCGAAATGAACTTGGTGTTTGAAAATTGAGGCTTCCAATTTATATGCATGAGGGCATTTGTGAGACAAAAGTGATGCTGCAGGAATAGGTAATTGTGCTTTGTGTGTAGCATTTTCGTCTGGTTCGCTTTGTGAGTTTGTCTATTTACATCCATCTGTGAGGGTTGCAAAAAACCAAATTTCAAATAAATTGGGTCGTACTTCCAATATATACAATCAAGGGTGACGTCTCGGGTAGAGACGTCATTTAAGTAATCGTTCTGGCGATCAACCGAAGGGACAAAGTAATTAGAGGTGTACCAAAAGCGTTCTGTGAAACGCGGACCTATTGGAAAGTGGGAATACTTGAGGGACGGTCCTTATCACGTCATTCCTCCACGTATTTATTCTCCAAACGTCCGAGAGAACAAGAGCTGGCCGTTGGTTCAGCTAAGTGTTGGTGAGGCGTGGAGTCGTAGTTGATTCTCTCTGGAACATGAACTCCGCGTTCCGTGTCGATGCTCAAAGGATTTATGGAATTAAATTTTAGGATCGATTAGTCTGTGGAATGTGCTCTGTGTCGGCACGAGTGGATTGGTTTTTCTGAAAGACGGTGAGCTTCGTGGTGGGCTGGCTGTGTACCGAGCTGTCAATTGTGACGCTCGTACCCATGACACAGGAACGGGGTACATCTCATGTGTGGTCGGTCTAGGACGTCTTCGTGGCGAGGAGGCCGTGTACGGATAATTATCGGTCGAGGTGGGTTG
Organism: Convolutriloba macropyga; assembly: GCF_964194025.1. Taxonomy (NCBI): domain Eukaryota; kingdom Metazoa; phylum Xenacoelomorpha; order Acoela; family Convolutidae; genus Convolutriloba; species Convolutriloba macropyga. The sequence continues at coordinate 12,065 of NW_027453569.1, read as the reverse complement.
ACCATAAGGATCATACGGAGGAGGTAGTGGAAATGATATTTGTGGTCTTGGTCGACGTACTGTGGGACCTCCATACCTTGACCGGTATATCATTGCTGTTTGTGATTCCGGTGTAGGCGTCACTGGTGGAGGGAAGGCAAGTGGTTGCGAGCGGGGATGAGGACTCTTCCAATGTAGGCCCATATGGGAACCACCGTCTCTGACATCGAGCGGTTTGACTATTCCGTCACTTTATCTGCCCAGAATGAGCTGTGTTGCGCATGTTGTGGTTGTTGTTGTTGATGCTAGTGTATAGGCTGCTGCGGTGGTTGTTGCTCTTGTAGCAGAAGTTTTTTCTGGCGAACTGACAGGATCTACAGTGGCCGTGGGGGAGCATGTGTCACTCCCGATGAATAAGAGCAACTCTCCGGAAGAAGAATTGGCGGGTAAAGGCAGAGGGTTCACCAGCGAGTAGATTGCAGCTGATACAGACTGTGGCTGTGGTGTTGCTTGGGCCATCTTGAAGACGACCGGCGTCTTCATCTCGCAAACTGGCTCTGGTACTGGAGGTTGTAGTACCAGCGGCGTCAGGGGTGAAAGCAGAATGTTATCGACATCCAGCATGATAAGATAATACTCCGTCGGCTCGATATTCGGAGCTATCGGTGAGCCTCCATCTTGAGTAGTGGGACGGACAGCCTTGTTGTCTCTTAAATAACAGAATTGCTTAAATAGGAGTTTTTGTTTATATTAAGATGAGTTCTTCCGGATTTTCCTGATATTCAGGATATCCAGAATCCTCAGACGTATCTCATGAAAGTGAGACGGCGTTTGAGCGTTTGCGTCTATTAGGTTCAAAAGTGTGATGATGTAGTGATCTAAAGTGAGACTATGATTGTGACTCTACTGGTAATTAATGATAGTCATAGATTGAGGTGGGGAGAGTTGAGGCTCTATGTTTCTTAGTTTGTGTACAGGAGATGAGAGTTTCATAAAGAAGTTCTCTGTGTAATGGAATCATTGCGGTATGAGAGCTTGGAGTGCCAATGTCAATAGAAAGCTTTCGCTTTATTTTCTTGAAGAATGGCGGTTTTTATTTATAGGAGCCTGTCTGAAAACACGGAAAATAGACTGTAAGAAGTGGCCAAAAATTCTGATATGGTTTTTTTCGCTGATGAGAATTTAGGCCCTAAAATAGATTTTTAGTTAAACGCGGTAAAGAGGCTACGAAAGTTTCCAATTAGACACTGTCAAAAGTGAACACTGTCCAAATTATGGCTATTCGCTTTCAATATGTACCAACAGTATCCAAAGCTTCCGATAAGGGATTCCTTTGAATAGTTCCCGTAGACAGGATCTTGCCGATCAAGGCGACGGAGTGTGAAATCTTTGCCATTGATAAATAGTTCATTGAATTAATGTGTGTATTGGATTTGCAACTGTTAAAATTTAGCTGGTAATTGTGCTTGGCTTGCTAGATCCGCAAATCTTACTGCTTGTGCAACTTCAAATTTCTCTGCCACGTCACCTACTAATTGATTAATCTTCATCTTATTTATAAAGTTTTTCAATCTCTTTGGCTGTAAATGCTAAGTTGTTAATTTTTGTAAAACGACGTTCAATTTCATCGGGGGTGAAAATCTTGATTATGCGCTATAATTGGGTAGGGCCATAGGCGATACGACTCATCGCCATCTGCTTCTAATGTAAATTACTGGTCAAAATTTTCCGCTTACGCGGTGGTTTAATAGACGTGTGAGTTGTTTTACGTGTTACTTTAACCTAAAAATTTCAAAACTTTGTTTCGGTAGATGGGTTTTCGCTCGAAACATTGGTTTTCAAGTTGATAGAGAGGTGATGAAACAGTGTTAAACTGAAAAAAGATATTAAGTTGGAACTCCTAGGTGTTGAAAATAGAATTCGTTGACCTGTGATAATATATCCAACAAAATGGAACTTTTGTTTTAAAAAAATAAAAGCGGTTTCGTTTAAATGGCGGTCGAGATCGCAAAGTTTTTTAGATAGAAAGACTTGCGTGGTCCATTTCTAATATTACTTGACTGATCATATAGTCAATTTTTGCATCTATCTGTCTATTTGGTTCTAGAGCGCCAAACCATTTATGTTCACGGAAAAGTTCGTGCTTTTCTAATTTTCGATATGCCTATGATTCTTATTGTAACCTTTTCGAATATTTGCTTTAGTGCAATGTGCTATAGAAGGTGCTTTGTTGTGTACAGTTATGTGAAGGGCATAAAATTCTGTAGAAGGTTTAGCTGTGGCAAAGCTAAAATCTTTTTTGTATTGGATAAAATTCTCCTGGTATAGTTTAGCATAATCAGGGCGATCTTCATTACAATTGTAGATTGGTTTAGTGATTACTTCAAAACGGGAGAATGCTGACTCGCCATTGAGAAGGTCTTGAAAACTGTTGGTGTACATATGTGCGTTATGTTTGTGTACAGAGTAGGTTTCAATATTTCTGAGTGTTTCGATAAAGTAGAGTTTTTGAAATTTTAGCAATCGGGCGTTTGATCTACCAACGTTCAAAAATTGAAAGTGGTCATTCGGTCCCCAGTTGGTTGTTGCTTTAGTAGCGTGATTTGAGGGACAGTAATTTTTTAAAGGATGCATTTATTACGTGATTTACCGGAAAAAATTGTCTGATTGGAAGTTAAATTTGAGTGTATCATTTGTTAATTATAGTGACCATCCTAGTGTGTGGATGACATGATATTCGTATGTGGGGCTTTGTCCTGGACAAATAGCCCAGGAGTTATCTGTGGCTTTTGGCATCGAATCATGGTCCCTGGGTTTATATACAGGATTTCCGTGTTGGAAAGCGAAAGGGCGGTAACGATATGACTGAAAGCGGTTGTGTTTGGCTGCTATGTTAACTTGCCAGCGTGGACCGTTTAGCAGAACAAATGGTATCAAATGTGCATAACAATGGTGTTTTTCTATGAGATCAACCCTCGCAGTATCTCTATGAGCTTCAATTTCTGTTGGAAATATTAATCTTTCCACATTTTCAAAATAAAAATTGTCGTGATCATCCCTTAAGTCTCTTTTAAGGGAGAATTTGTGGCAAAAACTTTCTTTGTCGCTGAATTTAGCATATAAGGCATATGCTCGAACTTGAAGTATTTGAGTTTCTGAAAAGATGGCAACTTGGGCAGATAAGATCTGAGAAGATCTGCCGGTTTGATCTTACATTAACAAATTTTACTGAGCTTATAATGCTGCTTTTTTGTGATATGTTGTGAAGAGCAGTCATAACGTGTAACGGTGAGATCTTGTACTCCAGATCATGGAATGAATATGTTACGTTTATTAATTTTGATTGGATGCTTTAGAGGTAGTTAACATACACAGTAAGATTAACTTTGTAATGGACATGTGTAAGATAACCCTGAGTGAGGATTATAGAAGACAAAGTCCTGCTGTGTTTTTTGTATATCTGTCAAATTTATAGTGAATTATCTGATATATGAATGGTGACGGGTTTGTTTTCACTCTAAAAACTGGTGGAGCTTCTGCTTGTGGAAAGAAAATTAGTTTTTGCTGTTCGACAACTATATCAACTGAAAAAGTGATGTTTGATTGTTTGAGTAAATCGTGTGCTCTTTGTGTTTGTACAAGTGTTGTTTTACATGATTTTTTAACTATTTTTTTAAGCTCATATCGGTAGTTGTTTGTCGTTATTATGATCTCCAAAAGCGGTGGGAGTGCGTACTACAATTTTCGGATCTAACTTCAGAGATAAAAGAGGATAAGTTTGTGTGGTGTCTATATGATTTCCAATACAATGGTGAGATTGTCGATCTGGATCAGGTCTTGAGGAGTTTGAAATTGACGGTAATATTGGTGGAGTACCGTAAAAACTGAGCGTTAATGATCTTTGAAACGATGGTGACGAGTTCACTATATTAAATGAGTGATTCCAGTGAGCTTGTGAGAGTACGCGTTCAATATAAGTTACTGGTCCTTGTGATGGATAGAATGGAACACTTGCAAATTATGATTGAGTTGGCGAAGAGAATTGAGAGCGTAGTTGCTCCGATTTTGAACTTTCTGAGACAAGACTGATGTCTTGTGGTCCGTCTATATCTGAAAAAGTGTGTATTGGTTGTGGAAGTTCTAATATTTGAGTTTTGATGTGTTTGAAAATTTAGTTGGTTGAGTTCAGAAATGCGGTTTGTTAGAATAGTTAAAAAATTTTGGCCATGGAGCTGGTGGTGAAGCAGGTATAGGTGCTGTCTTTTGCAAAGCTGTGTTTCCAATAAAGCCTGCATATGGCAATAACGTTTGTGTGTTTACTTGTTGTTGTGTTTGCGCTTGCGGTACTTGACTCTGAGAGGTGGGTACGGTATTTCTGATTGTGGGGCAAAGTGGGGGGAGTGTCCAGCAGGTCGAGTTGTCTGAAGATCTGGCAGTAGTACTGACTGAGTAAGGGTTTTCCTCGGTTTCTTGTGCTTGTGATTTTTTTAAAGAGTTTAAGTGATGACTTTTTTGGGATGGTTGTTTAAGATCACTATAGGAACAGCTGGATTCTATATCCGGGGAAGCACTGGGGGTTTGTGTTGGATTGTAAGTTCTGGAACGCAATTGTGAAGTTAATCGTTGTCTCATAGTAGGACAATTATCACAATGAAAAACTTTATAGTGATTGAACGAGGGAAACAATACTATTACAATATTCAAAGTGGTAAACTAAGTCGGATTGCCGAGAAGAGTGATTCTGGTTGGAGGACATTATGATGGTAGAGGATATCTGAAAAATCAGCAGAAAAAACTCTTAGTGTTTCTTTTGTTGTGTAGTTCTTTCATTGGAAGGATAAAATAAAAGGTGGAGTTTTTTTTAAGGTAGATGGGATAGCGTCCAAGTTTATTGTATATACTATATTAGTGTAAAGTAACTCAGAGATTTTCGATGTTGCTTGAGGTGGAAAGAATCGTAGATAGAAAAAAGCAATGTGATCATTATTAAAACCTTTTATGTAGAAAATCCCTCTACAACAGGTGTGTGAACAGAGAGCGTGATGAAGATTATAGCAAATATCATGAAATCGTATTTATTTTGTCATAAAGCTTTGTATATAACTAAAATTATCAGCGTAAGTCCTACGTGAGTTCTACTGAATGAAACTTAGATCTGAATGTTTTTTTCGGGCTGCTGTGAGCTGTTTAGATGGTTTGTTGCTGCTGTGAGTTGTTGAGAAAATGTTTGTTACTTCGATGAGCAGGCTTGATCAGTCTTCCAAAAAGAAGTGTTAGGAAGTTTATTCGATTTGCAGACGGATAGGACTGTGCTTGTTTAAAGGGAATTTTAACAGACCTTTAGAAAGAACTGTGCTGTGAGACAGTTCTTAAGTTCAGACAACAGGTGGGAAGTGAGTGTATTTCAGCAAAACTAAGAGTTTTTGAGAAAATGTTTGTTACATCGATGAGCAGGCTTGATCAGTCTTCCAAAAAGAAGTGTTAGGAAGTTTATTCGATTTGGAGACGGATAGGACTGTGCTTGTTTAAAGGGAATTTTAACAAATCTTTAGAAAGAACTGTGCTGTGAGACAGTTCTTAAGTTCAGACAACAGGTGGGAAGTGAGTGTATTTCAGCAAAACTAAGGGTTTTTGAGAAAATGAGAATTTTTTTCGAAGTTTGGAAAGAGAGAGTATTCGAAGAAAAGTTTTGAAGTTACTGTTGAGCATTAGAGGCAGAAGTAGTTTTTGAGGGAAGGAAGAGAACAACTGAGTTGTACGAAAGAAGGACTGTGAAGTGATACTGTTCGCTCTGAACGGAACTTTTTCTCGGGAAAAATGTCGCATATAGACCAAGTCATATCTCGTTAAGTTAAATTGCTGAGTGGGGGGCTTTCTCATACCGATCCGTGGGTTGATTGTTAAGCTGATTTTTGGTTAATTTTCTTTCTTTTCTAGTCATGGTGAACGGCCTGTTTTCGTGTATTTTAACTTTTCCTGATGGAGGGTGTTTTGTTCATATGCTAAAGAAGCAGGTGGAAAAAAGCTCTTCACTGGAGGTATCTCAGAATAGTGAATTTGTCAATATTCCTAGTTTAAGTAAAAGTATTAGGGGGAGAGGGGTGATAGAACTATCCAAAGTTTCCCTCTCTTTGTAGAGAATTAATTTTTTGTTTTTTTGGGTGGGTCCACTTATGGGGTATTTTGTGTGTTATGCAAAGTTAGATTCGGCTAAACAAAGCGAGAGACAAAAATTTAAATAGAATTATATTGGAGTTTGTATGTTAATGGCTTGTCTTTTGTGAAGGTGAAGTTTTGACTGTGGTATAAAGACTCTGCAGTCTTTCTTTGGCTGTTTTTGTAAGAGGACATTTCTAGAATGGTAGTTGTCCGATTCAGTATGGGGTAGTCTAGACTGATTATATAATGGTTGGGGGAAAGTTCATCTCTATTTGATAGAAGACTTGGGTTGTCTTGATTAAAGAAGACAGAATTTGACTGGGTGATAAATAGTTTCTTTTGTTCTTAAACAAAAAGTTGTTGTGGGGTAATATGGGACAATTTTACTGCGATGGCGAACTATTTGTTTGCCTGAAAAGTCCTCTAGATTATATGTTCCAATAGTGAGGGAATCTACTATTTTGTAAGGGTCATTTTTATGGTTGTATTTTTTGACGCCCCTACTTGCGGGGATTCATTTACAATTAAAAAATAAACGTTTATTAAAAGTGGTTGGGCCGTAACAGAAAGAAGAATTACAAATGATCGAATGTGTTTTTTATATGAATGTGTACCTCATTATGAACATCTGAGCGTGTCTTCTCTCTGTTGAAGAAACAATGTAAGAAAGTTCCTTTCAGTAATTTTTTAGTTTGTGGATGATGAACTAAGTGGTCAGTTTGAGTATGTTTCGGTAAAGAAATATAAAGAGAGCGTTGTGTAGGTCTACAGTTTCCGACTTTATCTGTAGTGAAGGATAAATTGAACATTATGGATTTCTTTGGTTTAATACCGAAAAAATTTCATATGGGGAAAGACCCATATAAGTTCTAATTTGTGAGTTTAAAGCATAGGAGATAGTTTTTAATTTTTATGACCAAGTATCGTATTGCGTAGCTAGAAGTTTGCAAAGAAATCTGTTTATTTGTCTATTACTATGTTCTACCAGGCCGTTTGACCATGGTGTGTACGGTGTACTTGGTTTAAACTTTTCATTGTAAACGCGACAAGATGTGTCAAGTCGCTGTTAATAAACTCATCTTCATTATCTGTGACTGAAATATCTGGAATTCCGAATTTATCAATCCAATGATTTAATGATACGTTTAGTGCACTCACATGGTCATTTTTTTGTGATGGGTGAAGAAGTACATAGTGTGAAAATGCATCTCCAATGACGTAGATATATGAAATTCCAACTGAAGATGGGGTGATTGGTCCTTCTGTATCCATTGAGATATGGTGATTGACGTATGGTGAAACTTCTAGAAATTGATCCTGAGGAGCCATTAGGAGGTTTGTTATGGATTTGCTAGTTTGCCAATCCAAGCAATCTTGTGTAAGAATTGCTATCCTTGTTCTAAAGTTTACAAAGTATTAATTTTAAGTGATTGTAGAGTGAGTTTTCTCAAGGCAAGGGTGACCTGAGAGATCATGTGTGTGTGCTTTAAGTATGATGCTAATAGTAAAGAGAGGTGTAGAAAGACTTATGTGGATTTTCTACTGGAATGCATTACAGTAATTGGTTCGATTCATTCACACTTAAATCTTTGAAATGGCTATAATAATTTAAAAGTCCTTTATTTGCTCTCATTGTAAGAGGGGGGGGGGGGTGATAGGGCAGTTGAATAGGGGGGCAGTTGATGGGGCTGATAGGGATATGAATTTGTCTTAAAACTGGATCTTTTTGTTTTGATTCAGATACAAGGGATTCTCTTATCTCTGTTTTTTCCGTGTAAAATAATTATAAATTTCTGGTGATTCAAATACAAAAACTCTCATTGTTGGGAGTGGCAACTTTGTGCTATTTGTGATTTTTGTGAGTAAGTTGAAAGTGGTTCTGTTTTATTCATGTTTAATGTAACGTCTGTGTGTTGTATTATTGGATGTGTTTCCTTGTAGATTTGGTTTTGTTGAGTCTGTTTAATTTGTTGGTTATGAATGCGTTTGTCATGAATAAAAGTTCTAATTTTTGTTGAGTATTCCGGGTATTGTAAAGAAAGTGACAGTTTCTAGTTGCACTTTGAAATAACTGTCTTTTATTATATGATATATAGGAAATTGGGTTGATTCTACAGTTGAATCTGTAGTTATGTTTACAACGTATTGCTTTGATACACCATAATGGCACTGTATTGGTGAAGTTTTTTGGTTTCGATATTTTTCATATTTAATTTTTTTATAATTAATAATTTTTATTATAAATAATATTACTATTATTATTATTATTATTAGTATTATTATTATTATTATTATTATTATTATTATTATTATTATTATTATTATTATTATTATTATTATTATTATTATTATTATTATTATTATTATTATTATTGTTATTATTATTATTATTATTATTATTATTATTATTTTTATTATTATTATTATTATTATTGTTATTATTATTATTATTATTATTATTTTTATTATTTTTATTATTATTATTATTATTATTATTGTTATTATTATTATTATTATTATTATTATTATTATTATTATTATTATAATTACTATTTATATTATTATTATTATTATTATTATTATTATTATTATTATTATCATTATTATTATTATCTTCTAGATCGATTAGTGACAAGGCATTTATTGTTTGTGCTGGAAATAGTGTTCCATCATCCATTTACTCACAATTAAATCCATTTCAGTGGTTTCATTGCGGTTTGTCTACATTGGTTGTGAGTGTATTTTGTATCTATATTCAGTTCAGCTGGCGATGTTTCCAGAATTTTATTAGGGTCCATTTTTGCGATATTTGTCAATGTAAATGGTTAGTTTTCTACTATATGATTTGACAATTGGATTTGCGGGTGATGATTTTTCAGTTGTTGTTTTATTTCAGATGGTACTTTTGCAATGGTTACGAAACTTTCTGGAAACCAATTGGGATCATAAATGTTTTGTAGTGTCTCTGGAAATTTGTCAATTAGGTGGTTGTATTTTTTGGCTGTTATTTTTGTGGCTGAGAAAATATGACGTACAAGACTTTTCCAGAAGCGATCAAGACGTACCATGATAAAGTGTAAGAGTATCAAGTGTTTCTTCTTCTAGTAAATCTGCATCTTGTATTGAGCTTTTGTACGTTTTTATAAGTTGATTAAAACCTTCTATCTTTTGCCTAGCAATTTTTTGTACGCCTTCTTTTCGTGATTGTATAGCAACCGTGTTTAGTGTTGATGCTAGTTGTTTTTACATTCAATTGATGAACTTCTAATGGCTTATCTTCGGTCAGTAGAGTTTAATTCTGTATATACTCGCCCTTAGGAATTCAAATAATGTGTCTGATAGTGGGCTAATTAAAGTGTTACAGATAAGTGAGGTATATCTATCTGTGACGGAATCACAAATAAAGAAATTGTACTTTTTGTGAGCTCATTTCAAATATCTCTATGAGATATGAGTAAAAACCTATAGGAGAAATCTATAATTCTTTTTCAGGCAGATGGAGAAGAACTTGTTGCTCTATACCAAAGTAATTTTTTTGTGTAGTGCTGTATATTACGATAGCTCTAATTCGTCTTTATTTTGGAAAATTGGTGATTCCAAAAAGGTTTTATATCGGCTATGTTCTGTTGTTTAAGAACTGTTAATCGTAGTTCATCATAATGTGTGTCCGATTGAGATGATGTTTGGCCAGTGTGTTGGTTTACCTTAGTTAGTATTTGTGGTTTTACTTGTGAATTATTTTATATTACTATTTGTTAGGATTGTTTTTCTCTTTTTTCTAAATTTAAGTATATGTATGAATATAGTTTTATAAAAAGCTGGCTGTTAGTTTTAAACTTAAAGGAAAGGTCGTGTTTTATATGAGTTCTTGTAATGGTTAGAGTTACAAAACAGAATAGATACCAAATTTTTGCCTCAATTTGTTTTCTTATCAGTTATCAGATTGAACTGGTAAAGATAAAGGGATCCCGTGTTGCGTAATTGACCTATAGCAAATCCAGTCAATTTGGACATTGAAGAAATCTAAGCATGACTAATAGTTGTAGGCTGAAATTTTAATAGACTGGTAAAAAAATGTTGCTGATGAAGAGTTACAAAAGCGAACTGCCTAACAAAAATCATGCGGACAAATTTGGAACCTCTAAAACGAATTCGGCAGTGTCAATCTTTCTTTTTATTAAATTGGAGAGCAGCCGTTTTAATACCACATAATTTACAATTTGGATCTCATAATTTAAAACATAATTCAAAATTTACAATTTGTAAAAAAGAAACAGAAGCAATTAATTGTCTTCAAATTAAACCGTCACTAAGAGTCGAATTCAATTTTATGTTTCTGAAAATTTAGTGGCCAAAAATCATTTGTTTGGGCATAAGTTAGAACTTTTTCTTTAACGTGCTTTATAACAACGTATTATTTTTAACCCGGGGCGTAAAAAACACAGGGGGGGGGGGCAAAACAATTAAGACAGACCCTATATTGGCTTCTTTTACAACCTTAAGGTACTAAGAGCTAGGGCTACCTATTTCTGCGCGCGAAACAGGCTTACCTAGTTCTTTCAGACTAACCGACTCTGTAAAACAGAGGGTGAACTTCATTTATAACGGTAATAATATAGTATAACACCGGAGTCATAGGTATACACATGGTGCAACTATAAAATAGACTGACTACAGTTAGTGGAGTTAGCGCTATATAAAAAAGAATAGTGTTTTCTCAGTGTCTGATTGGCTAGAAGTGTACATCCAGTATTTTGACAGCTACATCATAGATCCGGCTTCCCGTATTTTTTTTTGCTTTAGTTGGTAGAATATTCGCTCAGTTAGAGGGTTGTTTCGATTGTTGTTTGGAATTATTGGGGGTTAAAGACGGCACTGGGGGACAGAATTTTTCGTTTCTTTCGATCCAGAGTTGATCCAGTTATTTCACACCGTAAAACTCTACCTATGATAGCAAATCGAGTGCAGCGATCTCTAGTATTCATTACTTTTAAGTTTTAAAATAACGAAAGTCAACGGAAGTCAACTTCTGGCTAAGTAGCAACTTCTGGCATTTTAAATTCTGGCACTGCAGACTTCGGCATTTTAAAATGTGCACGTGTTTTAACAGATAATAATGATATATGAAATTTAAGGAGCGGCTCATAAAGGAAGGAATCCCTCTGGCATTTGGACAGCCTCATTTTCGCACGTGACGACACTGTTTACTGATTTCATTTTCAAAACCAGTTTTTAGTGTATCAGTGACGTCACACGTGATCAATTATCTACAGTCGGTGCTGCTCTTGTGCATTCTTTTCTCGGCTAGTAAACCTTTTCCCAACTTTTCCTCTGTTATATTATTACCTCCCTCCCCAATTTTTTCTCTGTTAATTTATTAACTCCCCAATTTTTTCTGTTATATTGTTACCTCCCTCCCCATGTTTTTTCTCTGTTATTATTACCTCCCTCCCCATTGGGGTTCATTCACTTTGCGGTGAGACCCCCTCACAACCATAAATGAGTTAGTTGCACTCATTTATATATCAGATTTGGGTCTCTCCCATTATATCCCTTCGTTACACAGCTCAATTCGTTTAGCGGTTCCAAATTTGACCGCATAATGCCTGTTTTGCAGTTGGCTTTTATAATTATCTATCTGCAACATTTTTACAATTGCATTAAAATTTCAACCTATAACTATCAGTTATGCTTAGTTTTCTTCAATTTCAAAATCGACTGGATTTGCTATATATATCACACAATACGGGTACGGGATATCTTTTTGTTTACCAGTTAAATCTGATAACTGATAAGGAGACGAATTACAGGTAAAAATTGCCCAAGACTAGTTATTGCAAAAATAATTTTGGTCTTTCCCATTATAGCCGCCCAAGATTAGTGGTAATATAACCAATACCGACCAATCATGGTAAATTAGACCATAG
>NW_027453568.1:85000-94928 GCF_964194025.1 Convolutriloba macropyga | reverse complement strand
CCCTGATATACCAGGCTCAACAGAAGCCAAAGCAAATAAGTTTCAAGCAGACGAAAGTTGCGTAATTGCAAATATTGATTTTCTTTCCTTGAATTATTTAAATCTGCTAAAGCTACAAAAGAACGTGGTACTAGCCAAGTAAAGCATCCTATTTTTTCAATTGTCCTGGTTTTGAATTCACAACTGACCCACAATTAACCTGTACTGTTATCAATTAACGTACGTGAGTTGCTCCAGCAGGCTTGGACAAAATTTTATATCTACAAAACGCACCAATACCTATGAAACGATGTTCAAAAACATAAGTCGGTTCATCATTCTAAATGCCAGGGTATACAACCCTTATACAGCAAACAAAATATTTGCTTGAAAACATCACAAAACTGAATACAATAGCCAGTTTTCGGTTGTTTTTTCCTCAAAGCACTTTTTTAAAATATTTCCGCTGTAGAACTAAAAAGTGAACTAAACTTATGCTTGCTTGGCTCACTCAACAATAAAAAAGAATACCAATAACGTATTAAAATAACTGCTCAAACCAGAGTACAATCAATTGCTCCCTTACACCCTTACACCCTTACGAAAACAGCTGCATCCCATTAATACTCGTATTACCACAAACATGTTTCCTGCCTCATTTTTTGCGAAAACTGATCAGTTGTTTGCAACCACTCTCTGACTGCAATATGAAGAAAGTCTATCGGATATGCTTCGTGTGACATAAATTAGAACGTTAAAAACTATCATGACTTGTGTTTAACTCATGAGTGAAAGCGATGACAATAACAGACATTGTAAAAAGTTTTTATATAGCGAATAATTTGCATTGAAGTAACATTTTAGAATATCGTTTTTTAATTCATAAATTTGTTGCTTCGACCCTATCTGACTCTGTTTTGTTGATTATAGTGCATTCATTATCGGTTGACGTAGAAAGAAGGTTCTCTAACACCATATTTAAACCAACCGCTATACTAAAAGAAAATTGTATAAAAACAACAGCGAGACAACAATAATCTTTTGCCAGGAAGACAAAAAACAGGATCATATTGTGATTTTTGAATCTGAATCCATTGAGAAGCCGAAATATGTGATCTACTCAATATCAAATAATTAGCGGCGAAAGACCACGCAAAACTCTAAATCTATAATGTTTAATAATGCTCATAATTGCTTATGGTTTAAACAGAATAGACTGGATTGGAAGATCTTCACTAACTGACCAGACATTAAGGAAATAGAAAAGAACTTATCCCACAACTAGTAGGGAGGACATTGATGAACCTCAGAGTTTAGAGACTATTACCAAAAGGTTCTCATACAGAGGCCTCTGATTTTAATTGACTCTATACATTCAGTTTTAACCAGCAAGTTAACCAATTTAATCTCATCTCTTAGGAAACATTCATTTTGAAAATGAGCGTATCATCCACTGTTCCATATAAGGGCGTCTCGTGTCATTAGAGTCATTCAATTGTAAATTAATATTATGTCGACTCGTTTATAAAACCTTACCTTACATCGAATGGTGAAAAAATTCGCTTTTATCTCAATAGCTAACCTAGTCTAAGTGCTAATTCTACGCCAGCTGCTATTCCTTCAGCTAGAATAACACATTCTAAACTTTCACTACATTTCTCAAACAAGGATTATAATCAAGATATTGCCTCTTTCGTGAAAATAGTAAAAAATGAAAATCTGCTCTTTTTCACTAGGATCTCGGGGCCTACAAGGGATCTTTTCAACAATTGCCCCCCCCCCCTTTGGTACCTAGTAGAGAATCGCCTCCCCTTCTGTGCTATACTTTACCACAATATTAGTTGGCCTACAGTTTAGATAGCCGAAAAATGGTTTAAGCACAATTGAGGACCGCTGTTCACGGCCATGCCTCTCACGCACTGTAGGATGTAATCCGGAAATCTCGGGTCGGTTAACGCGGCGAAGCCGCGACGCGCGCGACGCGCGCCCACCGACCCGCCAGTCGGAAATTCTTTTCGCTTTGTATTCCAATTCGGCTAATTGCCCTAGCATGGCGCATTTTATTCTATCCAGTTTAGCACAGTATGAGCATACACGGATACTTATTATTCGTCTCCGATTGGTTAATAAATCACTCGCTTGAATTCTATTCAAGAACAGCCCCCCCCCCCCCTTTTGCAAAAGGGGGGGCAATTGTTGAAAAGATCCCCTACAAGTCTCACTGCCCCACTTATCTATAATGAAAGACAAAATCACCACTCGTGAAAAAACTATTATTACTCTCAGTGGAATTTATTAAAAGATGAATTCATTCAAAAATTAACGATCAACGATCAGCTCAAGTTTATACCAGAGCGTGGGAAAAAACTAGGAAATCTAAATAGAACAACATGCCTTTAGGTTAAAGAAAAGACAAGGGATGAACGGAGAGAGATCCAAAAACATCCAAGGGGAAGATAATTTTTAAACAGAAAGTGAGATTTAGCAAAGATAACACAGTCAATATTATATTAATGTTGCTACAAGAGCATATACCCAGCATTTGAAACGTAAAGTTGAACAAAAACTAGTCAAAGACCCCGATATAGGTTTGAAGTGATTTAACAAGTATATAGATACACAAGATCTATCATTTTCTGTAGCTACCGAGACCCAAACATGAAAAAATGACCCAACAGTACAAAATTTTATGATTATTACGAGAAGACTGGTAAATAGATCTCTAGGTGCACTAGGTAACAAACAGATGAATGTTTCAGTAAATTTAGAATTCATCATTTGAGACATTAATGCAAAATATTTTATTCTCTAAAAGTCAGGAAAAGTATACCAGAGAAAACTCAAAAAGCACCCTGGAGACGGAAACAACTAACCAAGAATTTGATTTCCAATCCAGAATCCATCGTTCGAAGAACAACATTATCAAGATCAAAAAATTCTTGTTGACTTTATAGCAACACATTTACTCAACCATTTGAATAAAAGGTTCCTCAACAAAACACATAGAGAAATAACAGCCAGAACAAAACAGCAACAGGGTTATAGCTCATATGCTTCAAAAATAAAACAAATACAGAACAAATTTTTTCAACAAATACAACGAAAATCTAGCAACCAACATTAACTACCAAATAAGACAACTTTAATGATTGAGACGGTTATTACGGATTCCCAACCTTCCAACTATTAGAACTTTCTGATGCTAATAAAAGTAGGGTACTTTCTGACCAATAAAAGTAGGATTGAATCCAGAAAAAATAGTCCTTTTATCACTTTGCCAACTGAAACAGGACAAATTTTTGTGGATAGAGGTAGATTTCTTGATTGATCTTGGTTCTATCAGTATTTTTTAATCTCTGATCACACGTTTTTATTCTGTTTCCGTATGCGATGTGATAAAATATACCATATATTTCTGCATACGCAGTAACTTTTTTGGTAGTATTGAAGATTTTGGTAGTTTAAGGGAAGAAAATCAGCTAGAATAGTCTCACTCATGGAAAGTAAGTGTATGTGGTTGTTTATGTGTTTTTTTGTAACAACCGATTAAATTTAGTTTTCATGCTTGAAGTTTTCAAAACTTCACCTGAACTATTAGGCAGTTTTAATTCCAAAAAAGGAATTAAATTAGTTCTAAATCAAGAACAAATTGTTTTTTTTGTCATTTTGCGTAGGAAAACAATATGAATAATTTTGAATAAGAATAGATATCAAGATTGAACCACAATCATTTTGTGTCTAATATCGATTACGATACGTACATTGCTCTAGAGGACCTTGGACAGCTTGGTAGAACTGTCATCCATCGAGCACACCAATATCTGCAAAATACTTTTGAAAATTTAAACGGTTGATCTATCTCGATGCATGGGATTACAACTATTCCATCTTGCTTTTAGAAACAATGGTTAACTATTTATACAAGGTCATCTGAAAAAATTGTAGCAAAAGAATAAAAAAATTAGTAGGCCTTGACTTTTCATTTATTATTCAAATTTAATTCCAATAAATTTTGATCAGATTGAAGTAACTATTGACATTGAAATAATGAAAGAAACGGAATCTTTTTTAAAAATTTTTTTCAAAATGACAAGGGAGCAAAGACAATATTTTTTCTTTACACCTAAAATTGTTCTACCAAAGATCACTGTCAGAATGAGTTGTAGCTGCAGCCACAAAATTTGAATTCAAATTTTCTGTCTTTGAATATTGCCGGGATTTCTTTCATCCCTTAAAAAACAAGTTCAGATAGATTGAAATAAACCCTAATTGGTTTTATTAACGTATTTGACGCGGCTGCTAATTTGTTATTTTGTTAAATTGATCGAAATTATTTTTTTTCCTCAGTAACAACTGTAAAGTTATGGTTGAGCAATTTGTATATTAAAAGAGGGGAAAATGCCATAGATAAATTATGAAACTGAGATGTTCATTTGGTGAATTATTCGCGCCAAATTAAATTTCATAGTTTTGTGAACTTTAATCTTAGTGTCTTTATGAATAAATGATGACTGTAAACATAGTATTTGCAATTTTAACAACGTGTTAGCACTTCAAAATAGCCACTTGTACCTCAATTTGCATGCAAAGTTTGACCAACGGGTCAATAATCTCATTACTATTCAACCTCTCATGTATTAACCGAAAATTTACAAATGGCTACAATAATAGCCAGCCAAAGTTACGTGAAACACTTTTTCTACAATTCTTCAATGATACTCAGGACTTCCGTCATTTGCTCTTGACAAAAGACAACCTAAAAATGCGGCGGAAACCTAACAAACTGCAACGCCCAGATAATGTAGAATTAAGATAAATGCTTGATTTGTTCTCGGAAAAGATGATATTTTAGAGTATTGCCTATGAACTGGGATGCCATGTCCAGCATTGCGCTTCACTATGTAAAAAGAGAAAGATTTTTTGTTACTGACATAGCAATAGTTAGAGTGCGTAAGAACAAATTTTAAGTAATGTAAGTTCATTATGACCAAACGACGTTTTGAATGGCTACTGATTTAGGAATAAAAGCGCAAACTGGAAAAGCCACCTTGAGTTTATAATAGTAGAACACCTTGAGAATATCAGATTAGGGTTGATACCACTGTCGATGCAGTTATCACCACTGAAGACCACGTGTACGCATATATACGGGGACCTTGCACAATCAACTATCAATACTTTTCGGTATCGCAACACTTTTTGGCTACATTGTTTTTAACCGCGGCAATATTTTATACACCATTGTCGCTACAAAATGCTTAAATATCAACTTATAGAAATAATCGCTAAATTTTAAGGCAAGTTCCGAACAAAGGACTTTCTAAGTCATAGGATATTTAGAACTCAGCTTAAATATTTGATATGCGGTAAGTTAAGTCTAAATATCTTTTATCCTAAAACTTCTATCTAAGTTATAAAGTTGCCTTGGGGAATACAAATTGGGCTATTTTAATCAAATGGAGCTTGCTCATCATAAACGATATGCCCTCATATCTGGTCCATATTTGATGCACTTCATTATAGAGAAAATTCCTGCTTCCAAAAGAAGAATAGGTGTAGACCGACGACGGGGTATGGACCAGACCGAACAGATTGAATTGAGGTATGGGCCAGACGGGGCAGCGCGATAAAAAATTTGTCCAGACTATGAGCTCGGTCGCACTTGATCCCCCCTGTCCGCAAACGAGGTCGGTCTGGTCCATACATGTCTTAGGCCGAGGACTTCATACTGGGAACACACGGATAGTGTGCAGTCAGAGGAGCAAACCGCCTTGCTGTATCTAATTTTGCTTAACAGCTAAGACAATGACCCGCACATGATGCGCTCTCTCCCTCACCCCCCCCCCCCCCAGAATGCAAATCTTTGTGTAATTCATAATGTTGACAACAAAATCTCATTAAATTGCATTCACTTTGAATATCCCTATAATTTTTTTTTTGAAAGAGTGTTCTTAGTTTATCTATTGATTTGGAAAAAAGCACCAGTGCATACAATACAAATTGTTTTTTCAACTTGGGCTTTATTTTCTTTTTTTTAACCCTTAAGAATTGCATTTCCTTACGTGAAAATGATACCGAAAAAACTGTCAGTTTTTACAAAACATGACAAAATTTTAATTAAAATCAATTAACTTGGTTAACAAAACTGTGGTCGTCAATACAACAGATTAACAGTTTATGAATCTCATTGCATCGGCATTTTTTATTTTTCACAAGTAAAATGTATGTTTTTATCCTCCCCACTTTGGTCAGGAAAGAATAAAAATACTAGAACTGCACATTGATAAGGCTCCCGTCTGTTGCAATCGTTTTGGCGACTCATCAATAAAGGAGCAATCTGGACTCTTCTTATTCTGAATTGGTTAAATCTGGCAAAAAAGAGCGTGTCAAAATCATTGAGGCAGACCCCTTGATCATATCTGTCGACAATGATTGCAACAGTACTGGAATTAGGTTCTTTTTTTCACTACTGGCGAGAGATTCGCAGATGAGCAAGCAGACACTATTTTATCTCGAATCAGGTCATGTCTTGCAATTGCGTCTCCTCGACCATGGCACGCAATGGCATGATCCCCAAAGATGCCAAGAACTCCTGCTTTGCAGAACGTGCACTTCATTTCGGCGTCGTAGACAGGGACACCCAACCTGTACTTTGCACTAATTCTAAACTCATTTGGTGCCATGTGAAGCCCAAGAGCTGGAATGGGGGGAGCAGACAACCAAGCTCCAGCATGTCGAACAGACAATGAGAGAAGTCGGGCGAATTCTCTCTCACAAGCTAGATTCTGATTCTCTTTGAGACCATGAAATTTTTCATTATCAAGAGCATGCTGAATGGTCTTTTGCGAGAGGTTTGAAATGTCCAGTTGTGCTATAATGGAATAAAGATCCTGTAAAACTTGGCAGTTTTTTGGGCTTTCACCGTTTATTTTCGAAAGATCTTCAGAGGTGAGAACAGAACTAACGTATGATGCTTTAAACTGGTCTTGGCATTGGCGAACACCCAACCCTGAAAGGGTTATGGACAGGGTTGCTTGAGTCCAGGATTCTTCTGGAAGAACAGTTTCAAGGATATTCTCAAGTTTTTCGCGCTGTTGGGCATCAAATTCTTTAAGGGATTTAAAAGCTGGACTTGTGGGCGTTTGACAACGCAAAGAATACACCATTTTGGGGGACCCAATACAGTGGCGTAGGATACCTAGGGCGCACTGACGGTCATCAAGATAGTCCAACTTTTTGAAAAGTACCCCTATTTTCACTATCCTTTCGTTAATTTTCATGCAGACAAACTCTGGGGTTCCTAACGCCGCTCCAATAAACTCCAGGCCCGAAATATCATTTCGTTTTATTCTTATATCCAGTCTGTCTAAATCTACCGTGGACCACAGTTCGCACTTATCAACCCTGACGTGGAGGCCGCGTTCGGGTCCGAGCTGGCATAGAAGATCCCAAGATCTAATGATATCGTCCTCTGAGCCCACCAAGACACCATCATCCAGATACAAGGAATGTTGTTGAAGCTCTGGCGAGGTTTCCTAAATTTTCTCTATAATGGGCCAGAGCGTCAGAGAGAAAAGCAAAGGGTCTAATGGGTCGCCTTGTTGGTTACCGCTTTCACTGCTAACAACAAACTTGTCATAGAATAATTGGCTGTGTTGTGAATAACAGGAATTGGTAAAAGCGGCAATGCTGGCATTGAACTGGCAACGGCTTTCAGCATTTCACTGCGTTTTATCGAATTGAATGCATTGCGAAAGACAATTTGCAAAATACCCAAGGAACTGGACGAGGTGAGTATTTTTTCATACGAAATCTTAGTCGAATGTATTATGGCTTCCGCTCCTCCCTTCACTCCCACACCCAATTGCAGGCTCTGGAAACGTTCCTTTGCTTCTAAATTTGCTTTCTTGGCTAAACATTTAGCTATTAGCCTCCTCAAGACTTCTGCGAATGCAATAGGGCGAATACCGCCTTTCTTTTTCAGCAAGGCTGATAGCGATGCTCTACATAGAGCTTGTGAAACAATTCGGGAAGTTCCCCACGGCACCTTATGTTTACAAGCTTAGTCAGTACTCTCAAAGCAATTTGTGACTGATCTGAAGCGGTACACTGTACAGCATGAAAAGATGTTCGGGAAACATTTTTGAGGGACCAGCTGCTGTGAATCTTGAAAACGAGTTCAGCTGTTCCGAAACATTTTCCTCACTGAATTGATAGGCTTGTGTTGAAAAATTTTGGACTACAATAGGCTTTTTTTCATGGGGATGCAATTTTTCTAAACTATCGAGAGTTGCCTTGTTGACTGGTGCAAAACCATCAGAACCCGAAACTTTTGCTGCTTTGCCAAATTGGCCCTGGAAACACAAATTTTTTGCACGTTTGATAATCTCCTCGTAGTTTGTATCGTTTGATAGTTTTGATTGTTTCAAAGAGGAAGCTTCGTTCCATAGCCCTCCAAATTCTCCGCTGTTCCAGCGAATAATTCTTTCTAAAATTCTTTGGTCGTTGCTCCGCCTATGTCTTTGCCCTCCTCTGTTACTGGCACGTAAAATGCATTTAGACAATCCGAAGAGTTTTCTCCAGTTTAGTTCTGTATTAGGATCTTCAATGCAATCAGTAATGACGTCAGAGAAAAGCTCTGACCATTTGTGCAGTACATTGATAGGGACATAGCGGATAGTCGGGATTTTAGTGTTCAGCAACGTTTTTATATCTGGAAGGTTACCATCTGTTCTAATTCTTTCGGAGTTACAAAATGAATAAATTAGCGATATTAAGAGACTTATTCATGTTTAAAACCATTCCATGATCAGACTGTATCGAGCGCAATTGAGATTGACCAGGACAGATTTTTGATCACAGTCTGATTAGAGGTGGTTTTTGAGCGCTCTTGGAGCGCATGCGAATTTTAGATAGTGTGATCAGAGGTTTCTTCGATCTGGGTCTGTCTGACAGTTTGATCTAAGACGATTTTGGTCTGTGCCTAGACCTGGATAAATTAAAAAATATATGAAACTTATTGTTAGATGACATGCTAAACATATGTGTTTAAATGAATGACTGAGCAATTGAAAAGATGCAAGATGAAAAATAGGATGGAAAGTTCAGGTACACAGACATGCATTCATGTGCAATCAAACTTACTCCACTTTAGAAATTTTGGAGAAATTACTTTCATCTTTAGGACAAGTTTTCATTGTCATCACAACGCAAAACAACTCTAAAGAAAATGTTCTGTAAATTGTTGCCCTCTAGAAACAACTTCTAATGACCGCATGCCAAAAATTTCTCAAGAAAAGGGTTTGATGGTGCTTTAGAGTTAAGTTAAGTTGCTGCAATAATATATCGATGAAACATAACAACTGAAGCGTTTTATTGTGATCTATAATTCTTTGCTGTTAGCTACCATTTTGATTGCACTAGGAAATTTTCTGACAGACTAAAAAAAATTTTGTTCGTTTAATTAGAAAATAGAAATAGTAGTTACTACTTGTTACTAGTTTTTACACTCAAAAATGGGCTGATAATTCCGTTAAATATTCATCAATTTTTTAGTTGTTTGATGGACTGTACCCATATGTTTTTGATAGATGCCAAAAATTTGATTGATTTTAAGTTTCACTTTTTTGTAATTCCTAAATTTTTTGTACAATTTTGTTACGTGTATATTTTCTTTGTCTTTTATCTTTAATGTTTGGCACTATTTTTGACGATTTGATCTTAAGAAAAATGCTAAAATAAACAAGAGAATACAAAATCTTGATCCCTTGTCGTTGTTGGAAGGAAAAAATTGCTGCGTGATTTGCTAAGATTCCAGCATTATCTTGAATAAGGACCTTTTTTCTCGAAAAGTGTTCGGATGTGTTGCTTACATTTTCGTTATTCATAAAAAACCGTCAAAGTGAAATCTTCCTTGATTTTCGAAGCATCCTAGAAGACCGTGCATGAT